>NC_080632.1:36554100-36573702 GCF_027887145.1 Ammospiza caudacuta
TAGAGAAATTGAAAACTAAAACGCCATAGGGAAGGGTGATGAAAAATGTGTGTCCAGGGATAGTGGTCATGTAAGGTCTTGTATCCTTTAGATCATGCTGGGACAGGCCAGTAAATCACGTCTTGTGTTCAGGAAGTTTGAAAAAGGAAAAAAGTGAAGGAAAATAGTATGGAAAGTGGTTGGTTCTTTTTCAACATCTCAGAAGTCAAAATGCTACACTGTGGAATCATGTGAAAAAGAAGTCAAGGAATTTGTAATAGAAAACTGCTTCATCTGGTGTCAGTGACTTTTACAGTCCAGTCAGATCATGATGTGAGCCATGTGGACAGAATGTGGCGGTTAGTAACAATAGCAATTCAGACAGGAACACTTGTGTCCATTTATTTTAGAACAATAAAGAAGAGCAGAAAGGTCACAAACCAGTCAAGGGAATTGAACCTAAATAAACTACTTCCTTATTAGTTCACTCTCAACCTTTAGGGATGCTTCCAGCACTCCTGGAAGTGTTTTCCCTCTGGTTCATGACACTCTTGAAGCCTTTCTCAAACACCTATTCTGAGGAAACAGCTTGCTGCTTCCATTTATACTATATGGACTGACAACACAAGCTTTATGCCCCAGTGGACTTTCTTCTCCTACTCTTCCCTCACCTCTGCAAGCACTTACTTGATACATGAAATCATGGGATGAATATTTTGAGTTTAAAGCTTTCTATGAAGTTTGCAGTTCCTTTTAAATACATGTACCTGGAGGCCACTGCAAGAATTGCTGTCTGAAGCTGATTTTGCTGTGGTGGATGCAAGGGATCTGACCTGCACGTCATCTGGACTGTGTAAGAAAAGAGTCTAAAGAGGAGAAAATAGGGATGGTGTATGTCTCTTTTCAAGCAGTATTTGTGGAGATGGAGAAAAAGAGGAGGAAGGAAGTACTGCTGGACACTGACTATGCAAGAATTCTGTCTACAAATTAGTGGAATTAAAAAAAATGGAACAAGAAGGAAAAGCAGTACTTCCTCTCAAAATTTTTTGCACAGTGAAATTAGAAAATAACCTCCTGCAACAGAAAAATAGCCTCCCTTCTGCCACCTTTGGTGTGGCAAGTGGTACATACTGATAGTAATGCTATGCTACAGGTCAAGTAAAGATTAATCTATCCCATTGAAACTGTAAGGGAAGTCTGGGTAGGCAGTAAGTAATCGTTGCATTTGGAATTGGTCCAGAATGCGGGGGTTAATGCACCCATTCTTGCAAAATATATTGTAATACCTTTAATGAGCTGAGTGGTCAGTATCAAATCTTGGAAAGGTTTCTAAATGCTCTCCTGACATCATTCTGGGCTGTGGTTCAGCACAGACTAGGGATGAGGGAAGGGAGAGGAAAAAATGTAAAATGCCACCTACAGTACTGAGTTGCCAACACCTAATAAAGGACAAGGAAATGAAAAACTAATCAAAGGTGAAGAAAGGACATGTGAAAAATTTAAAAGATCAAGTCCAGAGTAGACTACGGAAAGGACTGAAAGGAATGGAAAGGAATGGAAATAATGGAGGAAAAAAACCAAAATTGAAAATGATATCTGGAAACTGAATATATCTTGCTATTGATGTAAAGATTAAGAAGACTTTAAAAACCAACAAATGAACCAAAACAAAACACAAAAAGTCCCCACAAACAAACAGACAAAAAAAAGAAACAAACAACATACCCATAAGAAATACAGGGATGAAAGAAAGAAGAGATAGCTGGCCTCCAGGATGTGGCAGGAGAAATTTATTGACAGAAGAAGACTTCACTGTAGAAGGGAGAGGGAGGGAGAAAGAGAGGGAGAGGAAGAGAGAGGGAGAGAGAGAAAAAGAGAGAGAGAGAAATTAAATTAATTCTTCCCCTCTGTGTTCACAAAGGAAGATAAGAGACAAATGCCAGGAACAGACATAAATTTCTCTGGGGTAGATGACGAAATATTGAAGAAAATCAGGATCATGTCAGACCAGGTGATTGAGAAATTAGAACTTCTGAAGACTGACAAAGCTTTACAGTCAGATTAATTCCAATAAAAAACAGTGAATGAAGGATGGGGTAAAGAAATGAGGGGAATCTTTAGATTGTGTTGTGGTTCAGCAAAACTGGGGTAAAATGGTTCACAGAAAGTTCAGGAACTGTTGAACCAAGTATCTCAGGACCTGCAGGATCAGTGTTCATGACTGTGACTCCACCCTAGAGCGACAGAAAGTAGGGGAGACTTCCAAGGTTTTCCTCACAACCACAGAAGTCACCGTCTGCCTGTTTGCTCACTTTTATGTACCTGGCACTTGAGATCTGCTGGCAGCCCTTTCAGTGCAGCTCCAGTGACAGGGTGGGCCAGTAACTTCACATTTGGGGTGTCAGAATGAACTGTGTTCCCTCTACCCTTTAAATCAACATTGTAAATGTGTCAACATCGCCCGTAGGAAGCATTAGAAAGTGCTATTTTAAAGTGTTTAGAAGGCAGCTTGGATTTTTTCCATTTGAGCTTTGTGTAAACAAGGGGTCTTTGCAACCTGGGGCTCCTGTGAGAGTCACCCAGCGATCACAATGAGACAACACATGCTGGAAAATATACAGCAAAGCCAGAACTGGTGAAAACCACTGTATTTGCCATGTATGCATTTACATCAAATTCATCAGTAAAACAGTAGCCAAACCTTGCTAGAAAATAGTTGTAATGGGATACATTTCATACTGTATTTTGGCATGTAGTGTTTGTAACATTCTGCGCTGAAGGAAAATAAAGGTGTGGAACAGTCTATGTGACTGAGATGTCAGATTAAAAGAGATGGAGCAAATTAGAGATTGTTAGGAAGCTTTGATTCGTCACAACTTCTCAGAAAATTAACTTCTAGTTATTTGTTTGGCTGCTGCTTATGTCACCAGTGTGTTTGCTCAGGTCTAAAAGACTTGCACACAAAAACCCCAAGCTCAAGTTAATGGGACTGACATGCTGCAAGAGACCAGATAATTAATACCAGGAGTTTGGGTGGAGCAGGATAGGACTGCTCCAGTCATTTGTTTTGTCCCACTCATTTATTACCCATTGTATGAAGCAGCTGTAATTCTTTAGCAACATGTAAACAAGATTTCTGCCAATTAATAGCAAGGAATCTCACACCACTGATTGTTGCTCTGTGTCTTAGTCTGCAAGGTCTGTCTCAGACACCATCCTAAGGAGTAGATGCTGTTCATGTCTTTGCTGGGGGTTAGGAAAATATCCCAGCCTTATGATCTTAGTAACTGAAGTTTCTACTTTGCCAGAGCACTCAAAATTCCTGATATTATAAGATTTCAGTAAATTCTTTCATCACACTTAATTATTTTTTTATGTTAAAGGCAATATAAATGTAGGTTGTTCATGGCAGTGCGAAGTCTCACACAGTGGATTCCCATTACAGCGACAAAAGCCTTTTCATTTTTTGCCTCATTTCAGTAGAGGTGTTATGAAATGTCTACAACCCATTGGAATGACAATGTCTAAGTATTCAACAATATCTCTTAAGATCAAATTTTTCTAACCTGGATTATTATATAGGTCTTTCATCTTACACAAATAAGTCATTGCCTGCACAACAACCAAATTGCCTTATGTAAATTTGCAAATAGCCAGCAAGCTTCTCTCTCTGCACATTACCTATGCATGCAAATAAGCCTTTTGAGAATAGCTCCATTTTCACTTCTACATATATATATGCAAGAACAGTCAGATTCTTGCTCATATTATCTAAGAATGTTGATCAAATACTAAAAGTTACAGGACTTTTTTTTTCCTTTACAAACACAACTGAAGACTGAGATTTGTGTATATAACTGTATATCACTTTCACTGGAAGCAGGAAGCTTCAAAAAGAACTGCTGCCAACGGAACAACAAAGCTCATGATTTTAACCTTTGCCCTGTAGTCTGTAAGTCAAAGATCAAAGTTCTCTAGTTCCAAAGTTGTTTGCGTACAATCATTCAACACAACACATGCTTTCAAGGAATTTCTTTGTAAAGACAATTATAATGTGCAAACCCCAGCAAAACAAAACAGTCACGTATGTTCATGTTGATTGAAGGTTAAAATCATAGGTCATTCTCAGTTTCAGTTTCCTGAGGTTTGGGTTTGCTCTCTCAGATAATAAAAATTATGTGCTTTGCAGAACAAAATCTGCTATAAATAAATTTAAAAGAATGTTTAATTGGTAGTTTCTAGGAAAATGTGAATGTAAAAGTACTTATACTATGCACAAACTTGATATGATTTTAATAATATCTGCACAAAAGGGGAATCTTCTTTTTACTTTCACCTATGGTGGAGAAGTCTGTATTTCCTCAGTAAAGGTGCAAGAGCACCAGGCACAAAAATGTTGTGTTAGCTCTTAGCAAATCTTTTGTACAGGTGATTTCTGTGGCTGTTTTTGGAAGTAGTGACTTAAGGCTCACAATATACTGCTAATTTAGTACAGACAAATGTAGTAGGTAGTTTTTCACCCGTCACCTTTAAAAGTGGATTGAGGCCATTGTGTTTTGTGACCAAAGAGCACAATGCTGACAAGGACCTTCAATTGCTGCCTGTATTTTTACTGCTTGATTAGCAGCAGAGCTGTATGGACCCTGATGTCTCTTCTAAAGAACAGCAGCTCTAAAAGTGCACCACATCCTTCATGATGACACAGGCAGTGAATGCCTATTGCCAAAGCAGTGTCCTGAAGGAGGACACAAAGCACTGGGGGTTTTTTGTACCGTCGGTGTCAACGAGCAGATTGTGCTTCTCCATGATGTTAATCTAATTTGAGAAAACAGATTGTTCAAAACATCTTGTCATTGCTTATAGTGCTGTAAGCATAAATGTGCTATATTTTCAGAATGCAATTTGCAAGAACTTGAGTTTGTGTGTTTGAAATTGTGCAAGATTTGCAATAAAGTGCAAAGACAGTTGTTTTGCGCTTGTTCCAGTGCCAGAGGGACTGGGGGAAAAAATTATTCTCCAAATCCTATATTTGAACACTGTCTTTCAAGAAGCTTAATAAAAATTTTAAAATAATGGCAGTTTTCTATTTTTTTTTTTTACAAAGAATAATTTATCAAAGATTTTAAGGTGGTTTAAGAGTAGATTGAGTTTTCTTCTTCAGATAAATAAAAAAACTATCCAAATTCTAATACATTTTTGCTTTTCTTCATAAATTGCTACTAGAGATTTCATTTCCTGGTAAGTATTTTATTCACAGTGTCTGTTCACTAGATCTGGATTTCTGCAAAGTTTTAAAATTTTTGCATATCTAACCCACTCATAAAATGTAGCACATTCCTATTTAGCACTGGAATAAAAAGTACTTAAATACCAAAAGAAGCTCTGGTATTTCTGGCCACAAGTTCAGCTATGAAGTCTATGAATCTTCCAGGGAAACTTATCCCAGCTAAATATCCAGCCCAGCTTTGCAGACTCAACAGATGTGGACAATTCAAACAGGCATCTGGACTTTTGATGTTTACATAAAACCAAGCGCTGGTTTTCTGAGGTTCCCCAGATCTAGAGACCTCCCTGCACCTACTGACAAGTTCTGACTGAAACCTGAACCATTTGTGACTAACTAGAATCAACTGTCTGAACCAAAACCAGGGACAGAAACCATCTCTGTCATAAAACCTTTTCAGGGTGTTCCAGTCATGAGGCAAGCCTAGCATTTTGGCTACATGTCTGATTGCTATCAGGGGCTTCAGCTGGGACAGATGACCATTACACCATTGACTTCCTAGATTTCTGGATTGCTTTGAAGTGAATTTAGCACTTACTGAATAACAATATACTCACAAACAAATTTTGGGAAGGAAAAAAAAAGAAAAAGAGAGGTCTTTAGTTGTATTACTAGGCTCTGGATTCAATTAATTTGTAAGAGTTGAGAAAAGCCCTTTTCTTTTTTAAACCAGACATTTATTTTTAACAAGGGATGAAATCATTGGAGAACAAAAACCGAGACATCTGTTGTTTTATATCTGTTTATTGTAAGTACTTAAATGTGAGTTTGGTTTCACACAGTTTTGACATTGTTGCTTCATTAATAATGATTACGTAATTGCAACCACAAAACAAGCTGTAAGGCTGTAACATTTTCATTACTTATTAGAAAAGAACTCGAAACAAAAGACAGATCAGCAAGGAGGTAGCAAAGATTTTTGTGTTGAAAGTGGTTCATATATAGAATTTCATAGCAAGATCAAGGTGATGAAAATACCTAATAGACATTTCTTTTAAATAATTTCATTTTTAAAAAATAAAGAAAATCTTTGAAATGCACATTTCTATCAGTGAAATTCTGGGGGAAGAAACCAGTGCCTCACTGTTGCTGTTTGACAAAGTTGACAAACATCATACTGTTCAAATAAAAATATTTTTCTGATGTTTTCTCTAACTTTGAAATATTTTTTCCCTTAACTTGTTCATACAAATATTAAGTCCAATGATTTCTGAATGAGTTCAAAATGTAAAGGAAAGCACTTAGGTTATTTAAGTCACTGTAAAATTTTACATTTTTAAAGTACAACTCTCCAATCCCTATTTTTTATTTTATTAATGTTACCAAAAAGTGATTTTTTACCTTTTTTGACAGTTAAAATTTTGAATTATATTTTTAAAATAACTTTCACTTTTTTCACACGTGGAAACTTAAGTTTCTTACTAGCTGCCATGACATGACCTCACCTGCACTGACCACTTGGAACTGGGCCATTTTCCTCATACATTTCCTGGGCAAGGAGGAGTGTGGTAAAGACAAAGTGCAGTGGTATCATTCAACATAATTGTAAAGGAGGAATGCTGGTATCTCACAAGTAGAAACATCATAGCCATGTAAGCAGCAGAGACACCATATCCCAGAGTAGTAACAGACCACAGCGTACACTATATTAACCACAGCTCTATTTTTACATATGTGGTGAATATCTTCTGATTTTTTGCTTAGTGTTTACACATATACATAAATTTGCTACTCTGAAGGAGTCATGCCAGTATGGACAGTTATTGTGGTACTCTGAATCAAATTAGCAGTCAAGTTTTTTCCCCCACGTACTTCACAGGTTTCAGGACATTCAGGCTTCTGCTGTATTGGCATCCCTTAAGTTGCCATGCCACACAATACCTTGGGCACAAAAGCCTTCCTATGCAGCAGTAAGCCCATAGAAATGCAAAGTCCATAATTGCAATCACAAATTTTAAATCAAATTAAAGCCAAGATGCTGTGGTGTTGTATCATCAAAACATTGCAGGCTCAGATGGAAGGGCTAGGGAGGATTGGCAGGCACGTGGAAACAGAGCTGTAATAGAGACAAACAGGGAGTCTTAAAACTGAGGACAGAGAGCAATTGACTCTACTAATGGAAACACATGCAGTATTAAATGAAAGTGTTCTGCACCTTCCTCATAAGGTGACACTTGGGAGCCCAGTCTCTTCGTCCTGTAGGGTACATTTTTAACACGGTGTGAGGGGGAGAACTGAGTGATTCCAGCTCCGGTTAATGGGAGCTGTGCTCCTAATCCATGGTATGCAGTGTGAAATATTTACCTATGCCTTTCCAGTGAGGCTACTTATGTAATTTCAAGGGAGGAAGTAGCCAAGGGGAAGCTGCTTTATACCAATTAAATGGAGAGGAATTGGATGGAGGGCAATTCAAAGCATTCATCCTTATAGGGAGATCTGTGTTTAAACATCTCGATGGGACATTTTTTAATGAAGAACTAAACTGCACGCCCTGCATATGTCAGAAAGGGATAGCTGGGGCCCAGAACACTGAATTTCTCTCTCAGGAAGGAGACTAGTGTGTAGTGTAGCTTCCTGCTGGGTGATATATTTACCTTATCAAGATGATCACAGAGAACTGTGTAAGTATGTATATTCATAAATCACTTCACCTCCAGACTATGATGGGAGAATGTTGCAAGGTTGGAAGGTTTAGAAAACACCTCCAAGTATCTTAAGGCCTTTCTCAAAGTTTATCAGATTCTGTCCTGACCCTGAGAAGTCTTCTTACTCCTTGTCTTCATCTTGCTTTTAAATTTTTCTTCACACTCTCCCCATTTCTTCCATTCTCCATTTGCCCTTGTCCTTCTTCAATATACTACAAAGCTGAAGCTCCTGTCTCTTACATATAAGCAACTCTTGTGCAGATCTTCAACCTCAACCCAGACTGAACGGATAAATCAGAAGATTCTGGAAGATATCAACAGCTGTGTAATATTGAGTCTCTGTGACCCACTTTGCTAAGATCTAAGTGAGTCAAAGTTGAAGTAGTTAACACCCTGAGGACCTAAATGAAATACCTCACTTAGATATTGGGCACTTTGTTGCAAAAAACAGAAACTCTCCCTTATGTTTCGGAGAGAGACCTGGATACCATCTGATTTACCACTTCTGATGATGGTCCTGTGTATTCTACGTATACAGATCAAAAGTCTAATGAGAAAACGTTGAATAGAGCATCCCATTAACCATCAGACCTAGAAAAACTTTACTCTGGATGTTTTGGAGTTAACAAAACAAAACCAACCACCAGCAAACAAATAGCTATACATTCACTACAAAACAGTTTCGAATTTTGCCTTTGCTTTTTCACAAATGGCCTAATTTGTGAAATTATTCTGTTTTTTCATGCGGACCGCCCTGCAGAAAACAGTTTAGATGCAACTTTTTCTCATGCTGGACATAAATGAAACTCCAGCTGAGGCTACAGGCAGGCAGCTTTTAGGCCCACATTTTGGCATCAGTGTAGATGCTCTGTGTTGGTACGGGTGTAAATGAGATCAGAATCTGGCCTGTGCCATACCACTGCAGTCCCACTTGAGAGCTGGGCTAAGATTCACAGGTGAGAATATGCATACATCTGCTAAGCCTATTGGCTTGTCAGATTACCTATACTTGCAGATTCTCTATCTGACCAGTAACAGGCACAATCATCTGGTGCTGGATGATTGCAAAAAGTGACCTTGTACAGTGAGGTCTGGTACACAATTCTTGCCTCCTATCCTGTGTATAGCTATAAAGATATTGTCCCCTTTTGTCTACAAAGTCCCTCTAGTCTTCCCAGGAAGCAACAATCAGAGCAAGGACAAACTGCCAGATCCAAGACCCACAAGTAAATTCTGTACTAAGAGCTCCTGCCTGTCATACTCCAATGCCAGAAAAGATTTGCCACTGCTCTCATGCAGTAAGAGAACAGAAATAGCTACTGGATGGGTGGAGGGCAATTGGATAAGTTGATAAGGGTGAAAAAAATGGCTGCAACTCTGGGTCCTACCGTATTTGCCCAAATAATTTCTCTCCTGTGGCCTGCCCTTGTGTTCAGATCTGTACTAGATTGCCTAGGGCACTGCTACAATCTACTTTATCATGCACACTTTCTTCTATTCAACTCTTTCATTTGTTTCTTCATCTCAAAACAAATGATTCAGAATTGTGCATCCTCTCTCACTAGAAAAGATTCATCTTTTCTTTGTACGCCCCTGGTTTAGAAACAGTATCTACTACTTCCAAAAAAACCCTGGGAAGCCTGAGGAAGCAGAATGAATATGCATTTTTGGAAATTACTACGACAAGAAGCTAAGAAACTCAAGGAAAGACTGCCTTACACTCCTTCCCAAGCCCTTTCCTGAGCAGTACTTGTCTCTCTCAAGAATTGTAAGACAGGGCAGAATAGGATGAAATGGTAGTTTTGAGAAGGTTGCAATACATGGATGTCCCAGCATGTTTTTGATTAATTGCTCAATTTAAGATCTTTGATTACTAATGCAACCCAGTCTGGCTTCCATCCAAATACAGTGAAGTGGGGAAAGAAGACAGACTTCCAGTGGAGGATAGACTACTCTAGGTTTTCCTGTAAAGCAACACAAAATTGTGCTCACAAAAGGCAAAATTATGAGTGACACTAGAAGACCAGGAGGAATAATAAAAATGTTGGGAGAGATCTCAAGTCTTATAATTAAAAGTTCTCTGCATTCTCAAATCCCAAGGTATGCTGAAAGGTGAGCAGAACTATCCTGAAGAAATCCAATGAGGACAGAACTTCCTCCCAATGAAAATTCAACCTACTTTTCATTGCCATAAGTTATTACAGTAAGAAATATTCTACATTCTTTTCCTCATAAGCTTATTCTTGCTAGTGCCCAGTTTTAATCACCTGCCCTCTTTTAAGCTGGAAAGCATTGGTTCTCCCCTCGTGTCCACTCTGATACATATAAAGACATACATATTACATGCACTAGGGCATATAAAGTCTCACATTGTGACTCTGTCTTTCCATCTGTGGCAGACTGCAGTGTCATGACTGCAGGGTGATGAGGAGAAGTAAGCTATGGAGCCTAAGGTGCCAAGGGGAACTTCAGAACTGACTTCCACTGGGCTTGGGCAAGAAGGCATAAATAAGGAAGTCTGTAATAACTGTGGAAGTATGTACCCTTCTTCAGAGAAGAAGAGAAATGGCAGTGTTCATTTCTGGGCTCTGCTGGGGATGTAGGCAGGACTCACATTTCTACGCCAGCCACACTGCAGGGCTGCAACCACGACCTTCTGATTGACAAGGAGTCTTTGCAATGCAGGGATCAAACAATCCGTTTGGGGAGACACACAGATGGCCACACTAGTCCTGTCCACAGTGGCCATCATTCTCCTGCTGAGTCAAACTCCTGTAAAAAAGACATTGCTCTTCTGGCCCAGGGGTCCTAACAATGCCACACAAGACAATCTTAAGAAAGATGTAGTTCATGCGAGTTTGTAACATCTGTATCTCTTGTTGATGCCTGTAGGCTACTCTGTACCAGATTCCCCTGCTCTGCTGAAGAAAAACGACTTCTTCTCCCTGCCTGGGAACTTAAAAATATATATATTTTTAATGTATTTCTTACCATTCAGCTATGGTGGTGTGAGAGTGAATGATTCCCTTTTCTCCTCAGAGCAGTCATTGCTTCAAAAATGCTCCTCCAGGAACAACTGCTCCCTGTTCAACCAAATGCAAGATGAACATCAGTGCTTCAAGTACTCAGTTTTTCCTCCATCACCTCTTTAATATCTTTGTCATCTGCCTTGCTCTGTATTCTTATAAACCCATAAAAATTATTTATGCAATGACCCCACTAGGCTTGTGTCCCTGAACCCTACCTCTCCCTATAGAAACTAACAATTTACTCAAATATGCACCAGGTATGGGTCCCTCAAGTGCACCATTCTGTTAAAAAGTGCAAACAAGAAAGGAAAGAAATTACAGGAATAAACCCCTTCCCCAAGGTTTGGAGGTCCAAAGAGGCGAGATTCATGCTATAAAGTGACAAAATATTCTATTACTGTCATGTGAAGAAATCTCTTTATCTTGTGAAGTGCAAACAAGTTTTGATTGGCTTCACAGGGAGAGACTTGTAGTTAGCAGAAAGTCCTGGAAGCTAGCTCACACTTTAACTACTCTCCAGAGTCTGTCTGCCCTCCTGGGAAGCCAAAAAAACAAGATAAAATATTTAAAAGTTGTCCATCGCTTCTCACTGGGAGCCGGCTCAAGAAAGCCGTAACACAGCCACCATGTACGAGGAAAGCCCCCACACCTTGTGTGTTAGGCCACGTTCAGTTCATCAGAGGCCTGCAAGAGAGCAAAGAGATGGCTTTCCACCACACATCTCTCACTCGTGGGGGCTGGCTGGGGCTGGGGACAGGTCTGCCGGAGGGCATGGAGGGGAGACAACCCCTGCCTGCATGAGCCAGCTGCAAACCCTCTGCATCCACCAAGGTTCAGCATAGCTGGGGCCCAGGGACAGACTACAGGGAAAGACAGAGAGCATAAACATTGTCTGTGTTCTGGTCTGGCCCTCAGAGGCATGTGAGAGACAAAGAGCATTTCCCAGGGGCATGATCCTTACGTGTCTGCAGGAGCAGAGCACACAAACTGAGGGCTATGAACCCTCTCTGTCACACAGGTTTGGGCCACCAGACTGTGTGCTGGACATCTCTGTCTGTGTGCTTGTTAGAGAGCCTGGTCAGGAAGAGAAGACACACAGCACATCCTGTCTTATGTAAAAAAATTAGTAACAATAATTGAAAAACTTCCACAGAAGCCACAAGGTCGACAGCAAACCTCTCGGTTCTTGACCACATGTCAACTCATCTCTTGTTTTGCTTTTTTAACCCTCAGCTAATAGGCCAACCACCAGAGTGTGTTGGGGTTCACCAGCATGGCAAGGGGTGCTCTGAGTGACATCAGAGCCCATGTGCAGCAGTGCACACATGTGCTGTGCAGAGAGCTGCCTGGGTGCTTGTTTGCTACTCCAGACAACACTTGTAAGGGCAGCTGGAGGCTGGGCAGGGGTGCTCAGCACTGGCAGGTCACAGGAGGTTTGGTTTGGCAGACACAGGTGGGAGCAGGAGGTAGTGATCCTGCTCTCTGGTCCACCCCACTGAGGACTCAGGTTGGAGACTCCTCTGTGCTGTTGTGAACAGTATTACTGTTGAGGGGCCTCAGACTTTGAGTTCCTGTTTGTTCCTTGCATATGTTTCTGGTGGGTTTTCCTCCTCTCTTCGTCTGGGGAATAGTAACTTCCATTGCCCTGGGTGAAATGCTCCAAGGTGCCTTGCTGGAGGCCAGAATGCCCTGCAGACCCCCCGTGTGGTGGCACTTCCCTGCTCTCATGCTCTCCTGCCCAACAGGAGTTGGGCAAGCATGTCTTGGGGAACAGCAAAGCCTCTATGGGCTTGGCAAGGACTACACAGAAGGGGCTGCAGGTTTCTTGGGCTGGATTCTATTCTCACTCTGTAAGACACAGTGCTTGGTGTTTCTAGACATAGCTGCAGGGCAGATGCATCTGCTTGTCTAGTCTGAACCCCACACTTGGCCTGCAAATATATTCTCAGGCAGGCTGGAATCCCTTCTTTCTTTCATCTGTAAAATCATGGTGACACTGAGGAGGAGGTAGATAGCAATCAATTGCTCTCTTTTTCACCACAGGAACCAGGGAGTGGCAAACATATTTAGTGGGAAGTATAATCAAAACAAGTAAAAGGTATTCATGTGAAGAGTACAAAGACTTCTTATGGAGCAGGACCAAGTCTGGGGAGTTCTGTTTCCATACGGGATTTTGGGGTGAAGGAGATAATCTCTAAAAACTTTTGGGATCTCTTCTAAAGAAAAGATGCAAACCAGACTAATTCTGCTGATTCATTATTGCCATGTGGATTTAACTGGGATAATTCAGACATTTGATTTTTTACCCAAGACTCTGTGAAATAATTGGATTAATTCAGAGGTGTGTTTCCTGCAGGAAAAAAACTCAACAGAGTATGGTCTGATAAACACACAGGTGTGTGTCCCCTGCCTTAACCTATAGCCCTTTAGCAAAAAAAAAAATCAGCAAATACATGAGTGACAATAAACAATGTATTGCAAGAAGATGCAAGGAAGATAATTATCAAAATGTACAATGCTTAGGCTTTTACAGCAACTTTAGATTTCTCAACCAGTTTAGCTAAGCATTGCCCTGTAGCCCTGATTTCAGGAGTCATTACTAAATGGTGCCTGAGCAAGCTCTTGTCTGCTTTCAGTTCAACTCTGAACTGCAGGACCAAAGAAAGTGTTCCAGCAACATATTTTTGGTGCATTTTTCATCACCTAGCTTGAATTTACATTCTGTGATGGGAGGAATGGAGGAAGGTAGGAAATGAGGAAACAAGGACACAGAGGGACGGAGGGAGGGAGGGAGGAAGGAAGGAAAGAAGTGTCAGAAGGAAGGAAGTGTCGGAAGGAAGTGTCGGAAGGAAGTGTCGGAAGGAAGTGTCGGAAGGAAGGAAGTGTCGGAAGGAAGGAAGTGTCGGAAGGAAGGAAGGAAGGAAGTGTCGGAAGGAAGGAAGTGTCGGAAGGAAGGAAGTGTCGGAAGGAAGTGTCGGAAGGAAGTGTCGGAAGGAAGTGTCGGAAGGAAGTGTCGGAAGGAAGTGTCGGAAGGAAGTGTCGGAAGGAAGTGTCGGAAGGAAGGAAGGAAGGAAGGAAGGAAGGAAGGAAGGAAGGAAGGAAGGAAGGAAGGAAGGAAGGAAGGAAGGAAGGAAGGAAGTGTCGGAAGGAAGTGTCGGAAGGAAGGAAGTGTCGGAAGGAAGTGTCGGAAGGAAGGAAGGAAGGAAGGAAGGAAGGAAGGAAGGAAGGAAGGAAGTGTAGGAAGGAAGGAAGGAAGGAAGGAAGGAAGGAAGGAAGGAAAGAAGTGTCGGAAGGAAGGAAGTGTCGGAAGGAAGTGTCGGAAGGAAGTGTCGGAAGGAAGGAAGGAAGTGTCGGAAGGAAGGAAGTGTCGGAAGGAAGGAAGGAAGGAAGTGTCGGAAGGAAGGAAGTGTCGGAAGGAAGGAAGTGTCGGAAGGAAGTGTCGGAAGGAAGTGTCGGAAGGAAGTGTCGGAAGGAAGTGTCGGAAGGAAGTGTCGGAAGGAAGTGTCGGAAGGAAGTGTCGGAAGGAAGGAAGGAAGGAAGGAAGGAAGGAAGGAAGGAAGGAAGGAAGTGTCGGAAGGAAGTGTCGGAAGGAAGGAAGTGTCGGAAGGAAGTGTCGGAAGGAAGGAAGGAAGGAAGGAAGGAAGGAAGGAAGGAAGGAAGGAAGGAAGGAAGGAAGGAAGTGTAGGAAGGAAGGAAGGAAGGAAGGAAGGAAGGAAGGAAGGAAGGAAAGAAGTGTCGGAAGGAAGGAAGTGTCGGAAGGAAGTGTCGGAAGGAAGTGTCGGAAGGAAGGAAGGAAGTGTCGGAAGGAAGGAAGTGTCGGAAGGAAGTGTCGGAAGGAAGGAAGTGTCGGAAGGAAGTGTCGGAAGGAAGGAAGGAAGTGTCGGAAGGAAGTGTCGGAAGGAAGTGTCGGAAGGAAGTGTCGGAAGGAAGTGTCGGAAGGAAGTGTCGGAAGGAAGGAAGGAAGGAAGGAAGGAAGGAAGGAAGGAAGGAAGGAAGGAAGGAAGTGTCGGAAGGAAGTGTCGGAAGGAAGGGAAGGAAGGAAGGAAGGAAGGAAGGAAGGAAGGAAGGAAGTGTAGGAAGGAAGGAAGGAAGGAAGGAAGGAAGGAAGGAAGGAAGGAAAGAAGTGTCGGAAGGAAGGAAGTGTCGGAAGGAAGTGTCGGAAGGAAGTGTCGGAAGGAAGGAAGGAAGTGTCGGAAGGAAGGAAGTGTCGGAAGGAAGGAAGGAAGGAAGTGTCGGAAGGAAGGAAGTGTCGGAAGGAAGGAAGTGTCGGAAGGAAGTGTCGGAAGGAAGTGTCGGAAGGAAGTGTCGGAAGGAAGTGTCGGAAGGAAGTGTCGGAAGGAAGTGTCGGAAGGAAGTGTCGGAAGGAAGGAAGGAAGGAAGGAAGGAAGGAAGGAAGGAAGGAAGGAAGGAAGTGTCGGAAGGAAGTGTCGGAAGGAAGGAAGTGTCGGAAGGAAGTGTCGGAAGGAAGGAAGGAAGGAAGGAAGGAAGGAAGGAAGGAAGGAAGGAAGGAAGTGTAGGAAGGAAGGAAGGAAGGAAGGAAGGAAGGAAGGAAGGAAGGAAAGAAGTGTCGGAAGGAAGGAAGTGTCGGAAGGAAGTGTCGGAAGGAAGTGTCGGAAGGAAGGAAGGAAGTGTCGGAAGGAAGGAAGTGTCGGAAGGAAGTGTCGGAAGGAAGGAAGTGTCGGAAGGAAGTGTCGGAAGGAAGGAAGGAAGTGTCGGAAGGAAGGAAGGAAGGAAGGAAGGAAGGAAGGAAGGAAGGAAGTGTCGGAAGGAAGGAAGTGTCGGAAGGAAGTGTCGGAAGGAAGTGTCGGAAGGAAGTGTCGGAAGGAAGTGTCGGAAGGAAGGAAGGAAGTGTCGGAAGGAAGTGTCGGAAGGAAGTGTCGGAAGGAAGTGTCGGAAGGAAGTGTCGGAAGGAAGGAAGGAAGGAAGGAAGGAAGGAAGGAAGGAAGTGTCGGAAGGAAGGAAGTGTCGGAAGGAAGTGTCGGAAGGAAGTGTCAGAAGGAAGGAAGGAAGTGTCGGAAGGAAGTGTCGGAAGGAAGTGTCGGAAGGAAGTGTCGGAAGGAAGTGTCGGAAGGAAGTGTCGGAAGGAAGGAAGGAAGGAAGGAAGGAAGGAAGGAAGGAAGGAAGGAAGGAAGGAAGGAAGTGTCGGAAGGAAGGAAGTGTCGGAAGGAAGTGTCAGAAGGAAGGAAGGAAGTGTCGGAAGGAAGTGTCGGAAGGAAGTGTCGGAAGGAATTGTCGGAAGGAAGGAAGGAATTGTCGGAAGGAAGGAAGGAAGGAAGGAAGGAAGGAAGGAAGGAAGGAAGGAAGGAAGTGTCGGAAGGAAGGAAGTGTCGGAAGGAAGTGTCGGAAGGAAGTGTCGGAAGGAAGGAAGGAAGTGTCGGAAGGAAGTGTCGGAAGGAAGTGTCGGAAGGAAGTGTCGGAAGGAAGTGTCGGAAGGAAGGAAGGAAGGAAGGAAGTGTCGGAAGGAAGGAAGGAAGGAAGTGTCGGAAGGAAGTGTCGGAAGGAAGGAAGTGTCGGAAGGAAGTGTCGGAAGGAAGGAAGGAAGGAAGTGTCGGAAGGAAGTGTCGGAAGGAAGGAAGTGTCGGAAGGAAGGAAGTGTCGGAAGGAAGTGTCGGAAGGAAGTGTCGGAAGGAAGGAAGGAAGTGTCGGAAGGAAGGAAGTGTCGGAAGGAAGTGTCGGAAGGAAGGAAGTATCGGAAGGAAGTGTCGGAAGGAAGGAAGGAAGTGTCGGAAGGAAGGAAGGAAGTGTCGGAAGGAAGGAAGGAAGGAAGGAAGTGTCAGAAGGAAGTGTCGGAAGGAAGTGTCGGAAGGAAGGAAGTGTCGGAAGGAAGTGTCGGAAGGAAGTGTCGGAAGGAAGTGTCGGAAGGAAGGAAGGAAGTGTCGGAAGGAAGTGTCGGAAGGAAGTGTCGGAAGGAAGTGTCGGAAGGAAGGAAGGAAGGAAGGAAGGAAGGAAGGAAGGAAGGAAGGAAGGAAGTGTCGGAAGGAAGGAAGTGTCGGAAGGAAGTGTCGGAAGGAAGTGTCAGAAGGAAGGAAGGAAGTGTCGGAAGGAAGTGTCGGAAGGAAGTGTCGGAAGGAAGTGTCGGAAGGAAGTGTCGGAAGGAAGGAAGTGTCGGAAGGAAGGAAGTGTCGGAAGGAAGTGTCGGAAGGAAGTGTCGGAAGGAAGGAAGGAAGGAAGGAAGTGTCGGAAGGAAGTGTCGGAAGGAAGTGTCAGAAGGAAGGAAGGAAGTGTCGGAAGGAAGTGTCGGAAGGAAGTGTCGGAAGGAATTGTCGGAAGGAATTGTCGGAAGGAAGGAAGGAAGGAAGGAAGTGTCGGAAGGAAGTGTCGGAAGGAAGTGTCGGAAGGAAGTGTCGGAAGGAAGGAAGGAAGTGTCGGAAGGAAGTGTCGGAAGGAAGTGTCGGAAGGAAGTGTCGGAAGGAAGTGTCGGAAGGAAGTGTCGGAAGGAAGTGTCGGAAGGAAGGAAGGAAGGAAGGAAGGAAGGAAGGAAGGAAGGAAGGAAGGAAGGAAGTGTCGGAAGGAAGTGTCGGAAGGAAGGAAGGAAGTGTCGGAAGGAAGTGTCGGAAGGAAGTGTCGGAAGGAAGTGTCGGAAGGAAAGAAGTGTCGGAAGGAAGTGTCGGAAGGAAGTGTCGGAAGGAAGTGTCGGAAGGAAGTGTCGGAAGGAAGTGTCGGAAGGAAGTGTCGGAAGGAAGTGTCGGAAGGAAGGAAGGAAGGAAGGAAGGAAGGAAGGAAGGAAGGAAGGAAGGAAGGAAGGAAGGAAGGAAGGAAAGAAGTGTCGGAAGGAAGGAAGTGTCGGAAGGAAGTGTCGGAAGGAAGTGTCGGAAGGAAGGAAGGAAGTGTCGGAAGGAAGGAAGTGTCGGAAGGAAGTGTCGGAAGGAAGGAAGGAAGTGTCGGAAGGAAGGAAGGAAGGAAGGAAGTGTCGGAAGGAAGGAAGTGTCGGAAGGAAGTGTCGGAAGGAAGTGTCGGAAGGAAGTGTCGGAAGGAAGTGTCGGAAGGAAGGAAGGAAGTGTCGGAAGGAAGTGTCGGAAGGAAGTGTCGGAAGGAAGTGTCGGAAGGAAGTGTCGGAAGGAAGGAAGGAAGGAAGGAAGTGTCGGAAGGAAGGAAGTGTCGGAAGGAAGTGTCGGAAGGAAGTGTCAGAAGGAAGGAAGGAATTGTCGGAAGGAAGTGTCGGAAGGAAGTGTCGGAAGGAAGTGTCGGAAGGAAGTGTCGGAAGGAAGTGTCGGAAGGAAGTGTCGGAAGGAAGTGTCGGAAGGAAGGAAGGAAGGAAGGAAGGAAGGAAGGAAGGAAGTGTCGGAAGGAAGGAAGTGTCGGAAGGAAGTGTCAGAAGGAAGGAAGGAAGTGTCGGAAGGAAGTGTCGGAAGGAAGTGTCGGAAGGAAGTGTCGGAAGGAAGTGTCGGAAGGAATTGTCGGAAGGAAGGAAGGAATTGTCGGAAGGAAGGAAGGAATTGTCGGAAGGAAGGAAGGAAGGAAGGAAGGAAGGAAGGAAGGAAGGAAGGAAGGAAGGAAGTGTCGGAAGGAAGGAAGTGTCGGAAGGAAGTGTCGGAAGGAAGTGTCGGAAGGAAGGAAGGAAGTGTCGGAAGGAAGTGTCGGAAGGAAGTGTCGGAAGGAAGTGTCGGAAGGAAGGAAGGAAGGAAGGAAGGAAGGAAGGAAGGAAGGAAGTGTCGGAAGGAAGGAAGTGTCGGAAGGAAGTGTCGGAAGGAAGTGTCGGAAGGAAGGAAGGAAGTGTCGGAAGGAAGTGTCGGAAGGAAGTGTCGGAAGGAAGTGTCGGAAGGAAGGAAGGAAGGAAGGAAGGAAGTGTCGGAAGGAAGTGTCGGAAGGAAGTGTCGGAAGGAAGTGTCGGAAGGAAGTGTCGGAAGGAAGTGTCGGAAGGAAGTGTCGGAAGGAAGGAAGGAAGGAAGTGTTGGAAGGAAGGAAGGAAGGAAGGAAGGAAGTGTAGGAAGGAAGGAAGGAAGGAAGGAAGGAAGGAAGGAAGGAAGGAAGTGTCGGAAGGAAGGAAGTGTCGGAAGGAAGTGTCGGAAGGAAGTGTCGGAAGGAAGGAAGTGTCGGAAGGAAGGAAGTGTCGGAAGGAAGTGTCGGAAGGAAGGAAGGAAGTGTCGGAAGGAAGTGTCGGAAGGAAGTGTCGAAAGGAAGTGTCGGAAGGAAGGAAGGAAGGAAGGAAGGAAGGAAGTGTCGGAAGGAAGGAAGTGTCGGAAGGAAGTGTCGGAAGGAAGTGTCAGAAGGAAGGAAGGAAGTGTCGGAAGGAAGTGTCGGAAGGAAGTGTCGGAAGGAAGTGTCGGAAGGAAGTGTCGGAAGGAAGGAAGGAAGGAAGGAAGGAAGGAAGGAAGTGTCGGAAGGAAGTGTCGGAAGGAAGTGTCGGAAGGAAGTGTCGGAAGGAAGGAAGGAAGTGTCGGAAGGAAGTGTCGGAAGGAAGTGTCGGAAGGAAGTGTCGGAAGGAAGTGTCGGAAGGAAGTGTCGGAAGGAAGGAAGGAAGGAAGGAAGGAAGGAAGGAAGGAAGGAAGGAAGGAAGGAAGGAAGGAAGGAAGTGTCGGAAGGAAGTGTCGGAAGGAAGTGTCGGAAGGAAGGAAGGAAGGAAGGAAGGAAGGAAGGAAGGAAGGAAGTGTCGGAAGGAAGGAAGTGTCGGAAGGAAGTGTCAGAAGGAAGGAAGGAAGTGTCGGAAGGAAGTGTCGGAAGGAAG
>NC_080632.1:39863355-40064417 GCF_027887145.1 Ammospiza caudacuta
GTCAGAAGGAAGGAAGTGTCGGAAGGAAGGAAGGAAGTGTCGGAAGGAAGGAAGTGTCGGAAGGGAGGAAGAAAGTGTCGGAAGGAAGTAAGTGTCGGAAGGAAGTGTCAGAAGGAAGTGTCGGAAGGAAGTGTCGGAAGGAAGGAAGTGTCGGAAGGAAGTGTCGGAAGGAAGTGTCGGAAGGAAGGAAGTGTCGGAAGGAAGGAAGTGTCGGAAGGAAGGAAGTGTCGGAACGAAGGAAGGAAGGAAGGAAGGAAGGAAGGAAGGAAGGAAGTGTCGGAAGGAAGGAAGGAAGGAAGGAAGGAAGGAAGGAAGGAAGGAAGGAAGGAAGGAAGTGTCGGAAGGAAGGAAGTGTCGGAAGGAAGTGTCGGAAGGAAGTGTCGGAAGGAAGGAAGGAAGGAAGGAAGGAAGGAAGGAAGGAAGGAAGGAAGGAAGTGTCAGAAGGAAGGAAGGAAGTGTCGGAAGGAAGGAAGTGTCGGAAGAAGTGTCGGAAGGAAGGAAGGAAGGAAGGAAGCAAGGAAGGAAGGAAGGAAGGAAGGAAGGAAGGAAGGAAGGAAGGAAGTGTCGGAAGGAAGGAAGGACGGAGTGTCGGAAGGAAGGAAGGAAGTGTCGGAAGGAAGGAAGGAAGTGTCGGAAGGAAGGAAGGAAGGAAGGAAGGAAGGAAGGAAGGAAGGAAGTGTCGGAAGTGTCGGAAGTGTCGGAAGTGTCGGAAGGAAGGAAGGAAGGAAGGAAGTGTCGGAAGGAAGGAAGGAAGGAAGGAAGGAAGTGTCGGAAGGGAGGAAGTGTCAGAAGGAAGGAAGGAAGTGTCGGAAGGAAGGAAGGAAGGAAGGAAGGAAGGAAGGAAGTGTCGGAAGGAAGGAAGTGTCGGAAGGAAGTGTCGGAAGGTAGGAAGTGTCGGAAGGAAGTGTCGGAAGGAAATGTCGGAAGGAAGTGTCGGAAGGAAGTGTCGGAAGGAAGGAAGTGTCGGAAGGAAGTGTCGGAAGGAAGTGTCGGAAGGAAGTGTCGGAAGGAAGTTTCGGAAGGAAGTGTCGGAAGGAAGTGTCGGAAGGAAGTGTCGGAAGGAAGTGTCGGAAGGAAGGAAGGAAGGAAGGAAGGAAGGAAGGAAGGAAGGAAGGAAGGAAGGAAGGAAGTGTCGGAAGGAAGGAAGTGTCGGAAGGAAGGAAGGAAGTGTCGGAAGGAAGGAAGGAAGGAAGGAAGGAAGTGTCGGAAGGGAGGAAGTGTCAGAAGGAAGGTAGGAAGTGTCGGAAGGAAGGAAGGAAGGAAGGAAGGAAGGAAGGAAGTGTCGGAAGGAAGGAAGTGTCGGAAGGAAGTGTCGGAAGGTAGGAAGTGTCGGAAGGAAGTGTCGGAAGGAAATGTCGGAAGGAAGTGTCGGAAGGAAGTGTCGGAAGGAAGGAAGTGTCGGAAGGAAGTGTCGGAAGGAAGTGTCGGAAGGAAGTGTCGGAAGGAAGTTTCGGAAGGAAGTGTCGGAAGGAAGTGTCGGAAGGAAGTGTCGGAAGGAAGTGTCGGAAGGAAGGAAGGAAGGAAGGAAGGAAGGAAGGAAGGAAGGAAGGAAGTGTCGGAAGGAAGGAAGTGTCGGAAGGAAGTGTCGGAAGGAAGTGTCGGAAGGAAGTGTCGGAAGGAAGTGTCGGATGGAAGGAAGGAAGGAAGGAAGGAAGGAAGGAAGGAAGGAAGGAAGGAAGGAAGGAAGGAAGGAAGGAAGGAAGGAAGGAAGTGTCGGAAGGAAGGAAGGAAGGAAGTGTCGGAAGGAAGGAAGTGTCGGAAGGAAGTGTCGGAAGGAAGTGTCGGAAGGAAGGAAGGAAGTGTCGGAAGGAAGGAAGTGTCGGAAGGAAGGAAGGAAGTGTCGGAAGGAAGGAAGTGTCGGAAGGAAGGAAGGAAGTGTCGGAAGGAAGGAGGTGTCGGAAGGAAGGAAGTGTCGGAAGGAAGGAAGGAAGGAAGGAAGGAAGGAAGGAAGGAAGGAAAGAAGGAAGGAAGGGAGGAAGTGTCGGAAGGAAGGAACGAAGTGTCGGAAGGAAGGAAGTGTCGGAAGGAAGGAAGTGTCAGAAGGAAGGAAGTGTCGGAAGGAAGGAAGGAAGTGTCGGAAGGAAGGAAGTGTCGGAAGGGAGGAAGAAAGTGTCGGAAGGAAGTAAGTGTCGGAAGGAAGTGTCAGAAGGAAGTGTCGGAAGGAAGTGTCGGAAGGAAGGAAGTGTCGGAAGGAAGTGTCGGAAGGAAGTGTCGGAAGGAAGGAAGTGTCGGAAGGAAGGAAGTGTCGGAAGGAAGGAAGTGTCGGAAGAAAGTGTCGGAAGGAAATGTCAGAAGGAAGTGTCGGAAGGAAGTGTCGGAAGGAAGGAAGGAAGTGTCGGAAGGAAGGAAGGAAGTGTCGGAAGGAAGTGTCGGAAGGAAGTGTCGGAAGGAAGGAAGTGTCGGAAGGAAGTGTCGGAAGGAAATGTCGGAAGGAAGTGTCGGAAGGAAGTGTCGGAAGGAAGGAAGGAAGTGTCGGAAGGAAGTGTCGGAAGGAAGGAAGTGTCGGAAGGAAGTGTCGGAAGGAAGTGTCGGAAGGAAGTGTCGGAAGGAAGTGTCGGAAGGAAGGAAGTGTCGGAAGGAAGGAAGTGTCGGAAGGAAGGAAGGAAGGAAGTGTCGGAACGAAGGAAGGAAGGAAGGAAGGAAGGAAGGAAGGAAGGAAGGAAGTGTCGGAAGGAAGGAAGGAAGGAAGGAAGGAAGGAAGGAAGGAAGGAAGTGTCGGAAGGAAGTGTCGGAAGGAAGGAAGGAAGGAAGGAAGGAAGGAAGGAAGGAAGGAAGTGTCGGAAGGAAGGAAGGAAGGAAGTGTCGGAAGGAAGGAAGTGTCGGAAGAAGTGTCGGAAGGAAGGAAGGAAGGAAGGAAGCAAGGAAGGAAGGAAGGAAGGAAGGAAGGAAGGAAGTGTCGGAAGGAAGGAAGGACGGAAGTGTCGGAAGGAAGGAAGGAAGTGTCGGAAGGAAGGAAGGAAGTGTCGGAAGGAAGGAAGGAAGGAAGGAAGGAAGGAAGGAAGGAAGGAAGGAAGTGTCGGAAGTGTCGGAAGTGTCGGAAGGAAGGAAGGAAGGAAGGAAGGAAGGAAGTGTCGGAAGGAAGGAACGAAGTGTCGGAAGGAAGGAAGTGTCGGAAGGAAGGAAGGAAGTTTCGGAAGGAAGGAAGGAAGGAAGGAAGGAAGGAAGGAAGGAAGGAAGGAAGGAAGGAAGGAAGGAAGGAAGGAAGTGTCGGAAGGAAGGAAGTGTCAGAAGGAAGGAAGGAAGTGTCGGAAGGAAGGAAGGAAGGAAGGAAGGAAGGAAGGAAGGAAGGAAGGAAGGAAGTGTCGGAAGGAAGTGTCGGAAGGAAATGTCGGAAGGAAGTGTCGGAAGGAAGGAAGTGTCGGAAGGAAGGAAGTGTCGGAAGGAAGTGTCGGAAGGAAATGTCGGAAGGAAGTGTCGGAAGGAGGTGTCGGAAGGAAGGAAGGAAGTGTCGGAACGAAGGAAGGAAGGAAGGAAGGAAGGAAGGAAGGAAGTGTCGGAAGGAAGTGTCGGAAGGAAGTGTCGGAAGGAAGGAAGGAAGGAAGGAAGGAAGGAAGGAAGGAAGGAAGGAAGGAAGTGTCGGAAGGAAGGAAGGAAGGAAGGAAGGAAGGAAGGAAGGAAGGAAGTGTCGGAAGGAAGGAAGTGTCGGAAGGAAGGAAGGAAGTGTCGGAAGGAAGTGTCGGAAGGAAGTGTCGGAAGGAAGGAAGGAAGTGTCGGAAGGAAGGAAGGAAGTGTCGGAAGGAAGTGTCGGAAGGAAGTGTCGGAAGGAAGGAAGGAAGTTTCGGAAGGAAGGAAGGAAGTTTCGGAAGGAAGGAAGGAAGTGTCGGAAGGAAGGAAGGAAGGAAGGAAGGAAGGGTCGGAAGGAAGGAAGGAAGGAAGTGTCGGAAGGAAGTGTCGGAAGGAAGGAAGTGTCGGAAGGAAGTGTCGGAAGGTAGGAAGTGTCGGAAGGAAGTGTCGGAAGGAAATGTCGGAAGGAAGTGTCGGAAGGAAGGAAGTGTCGGAAGGAAGGAAGTGTCGGAAGGAAGTGTCGGAAGGAAATGTCGGAAGGAAGTGTCGGAAGGAGGTGTCGGAAGGAAGGAAGGAAGTGTCGGAAGGAAGGAAGGAAGTGTCGGAAGGAAGGAAGGAAGTGTCGGAAGGAAGTGTCGGAAGGAAGTGTCGGAAGGAAGTGTCGGAAGGAAGGAAGGAAGGAAGGAAGGAAGGAAGGAAGGAAGGAAGGAAGGAAGGAAGGAAGTGTCGGAAGGAAGGAAGGAAGGAAGTGTCGGAAGGAAGGAAGGAAGTGTCGGAAGGAAGGAAGTGTCGGAAGGAAGGAAGGAAGTGTCGGAAGGAAGTGTCGGAAGGAAGTGTCGGAAGGAAGGAAGGAAGTGTCGGAAGGAAGGAAGGAAGTGTCGGAAGGAAGTGTCGGAAGGAAGTGTCGGAAGGAAGGAAGGAAGTTTCGGAAGGAAGGAAGGAAGTTTCGGAAGGAAGGAAGGAAGTGTCGGAAGGAAGTGTCGGAAGGAAGTGTCGGAAGGAAGTGTCGGAAGGAAGTGTCGGAAGGAAGGAAGAAAGGTAGGAAGGAAGGAAGGAAGGAAGGAAGGAAGGAAGGAAGGAAGTGTCGGAAGGTAGGAAGTGTCGGAAGGAATTGTTGGAAGGAAGTGTCGGAAGGAAGCGTTGGAAGGAAGTAAGTGTCGGAAGGAAGGAAGTGTCGGAAGGAAATGTCGGAAGGAAGTGTCGGGAGGAAGTGTCGGAAGGAAGGAAGGAAGTGTCGGAAGGAAGGAAGGAAGTGTCGGAAGGAAATGTCGGAAGGAAGTGTCGGAAGGAAGGAAGGAAGGAAGGAAGGAAGGAAGGAAGGAAGGAAGGAAGTGTCGGAAGGAAGTGTCGGAAGGAAGGAAGGAAGGAAGGAAGGAAGGAAGGAAGGAAGGAAGTGTCGGAAGGAAGTGTCGGAAGGAAGTGTCGGAAGGAAGGAAGGAAGTGTCGGAAGGAAGTGTCGGAAGGAAGTGTCGGAAGGAAGTGTCGGAAGGAAGGAAGTGTCGGAAGAAGTGTTGGAAGGAAGGAAGGAAGGAAGGAAGGAAGGAAGGACGGAAGGAAGGAAGGAAGTGTCGGAAGGAAGGAAGGAAGGAAGTGTCGGAAGGAAGGAAGGAAGGAAGGAAGGAAGGAAGGAAGGAAGGAAGGAAGGAAGGAAGTGTCGGAAGGAAGGAAGGAAGGAAGTGTCGGAAGGAAGGAAGGAAGTGTCGGAAGGAAGGAAGGAAGGAAGGAAGGAAGGAAGGAAGGAAGTGTCGGAAGGAAGGAAGTGTCGGAAGTGTCGGAAGTGTCGGAAGTGTCGGAAGTGTCGGAAGGAAGGAAGGAAGGAAGGAAGGAAGGAAGGAAGTGTCGGAAGGAAGGAACGAAGTGTCGGAAGGAAGGAAGTGTCGGAAGGAAGGAAGGAAGTTTCGGAAGGAAGGAAGGAAGGAAGTGTCGGAAGGAAGGAAGTGTCAGAAGGAAGGAACGAAGTGTCGGAAGGAAGGAAGTGTCGGAAGGAAGGAAGGAAGTTTCGGAAGGAAGGAAGGAAGGAAGGAAGGAAGTGTCGGAAGGAAGGAAGTGTCAGAAAGAAGGAAGGAAGGAAGTGTCGGAAGGAAGGAAGTGTCGGAAGGAAGGAAGGAAGGAAGTGTCGGAAAGAAGTGTCGGAAGGAAGGAAGTGTCGGAAGGAAGTGTCCGAAGGTAGGAAGTGTCGGAAGGAAGTGTCGGAAGGAAATGTCGGAAGGAAGTGTCGGAAGGAAGGAAGTGTCGGAAGGAAGGAAGTGTCGGAAGGAAGTGTCGGAAGGAAATGTCGGAAGGAAGTGTCGGAAGGAGGTGTCGGAAGGAAGGAAGGAAGTGTCGGAAGGAAGGAAGGAAGTGTCGGAAGGAAGGAAGGAAGTGTCGGAAGGAAGGAAGGAAGGAAGGAAGGAAGGAAGGAAGGAAGTGTCGGAAGGAAGGAAGGAAGGAAGTGTCGGAAGGAAGGAAGGAAGTGTCGGAAGGAAGGAAGGAAGGAAGGAAGGAAGGAAGGAAGGAAGTGTCGGAAGGAAGGAACGAAGTGTCGGAAGGAAGGAAGTGTCGGAAGGAAGGAAGGAAGTTTCAGAAGGAAGGAAGGAAGTGTCGGAAGGAAGGAAGTGTCGGAAGGAAGGAAGGAAGGAAGGGTCGGAAGGAAGGAAGGAAGGAAGTGTCGGAAGGAAGTGTCGGAAGGAAGGAAGTGTCGGAAGGTAGGAAGTGTCGGAAGGAAGTGTCGGAAGGAAATGTCGGAAGGAAGTGTCGGAAGGAAGGAAGTGTCGGAAGGAAGGAAGTGTCGGAAGGAAGTGTCGGAAGGAAATGTCGGAAGGAAGTGTCGGAAGGAGGTGTCGGAAGGAAGGAAGGAAGTGTCGGAAGGAAGGAAGGAAGTGTCGGAAGGAAGGAAGGAAGGAAGGAAGGAAGGAAGGAAGGAAGGAAGGAAGTGTCGGAAGGAAGGAAGGAAGGAAGGAAGTGTCGGAAGGAAGGAAGTGTCGGAAGGAAGGAAGGAAGTGTCGGAAGGAAGTGTCGGAAGGAAGTGTCGGAAGGAAGGAAGGAAGTTTCGGAAGGAAGGAAGGAAGTTTCGGAAGGAAGGAAGGAAGTGTCGGAAGGAAGTGTCGGAAGGAAGTGTCGGAAGGAAGTGTCGGAAGGAAGTGTCGGAAGGAAGTGTCGGAAGGAAGGAAGGAAGGAAGTGTCGGAAGGAAGTGTCGGAAGGAAGTGTCGGAAGGAAGTGTCGGAAGGAAGGAAGGAAGGAAGGAAGGAAGGAAGGAAGGAAGGAAGGAAAGAAGTGTCGACAAAATCAAGATCTGTAGCAGATCACAGTCCACAGCAGTGATCTTCCTGAATCATACACTTTGACATTCTTACTAATCATACCTGAATTGAAGTACAAGCCAAATTGTTAGCTAAACAAATATTTATTTTTGTCTTTGGAAAAGATTATCATTAACTAGCTTAGATTTTCATGGTTATAAGTAAAGTTTTTTATTCAGAAATAAAAAGAAATTAAATCTAAGGTTACATATTTCTAACATCCTTCATATTCCTCTGAGAATTTTCTTTGATTATACAGGTTTATTTTTAAAAAAGCTCTTTTAAGGCATTTGAAGCTCATGTGCTGAAGGAAAGAAGTACTAAAATATGATGGGAAACAGATAGCTGGCTAAAGTGCAATTCAATTTTATTAAGAAAAATAAAGAATCCTAAAGGTCTCTGTTTAGATCCCAAATTAAAGAATAAATAGACACTGGAAATTTACTATTGATATGAGAAAATTTTGCTCAATAAATCATGTGCTGCATTGCCACTTAAAATACTGAGTGGATTAATAACTTGATGTTACGAGATATTTATATGTTATGTTCTTATAAGAAATATCAGCTGTATAGAAGTTTACCAAAGAAATTCTTCAGTTATGGATAGACTAAATTTAGTCAACATTTTAATGCATTTAAAAAAAAAAAAAAAGTTTGTGAAAAATTCTGATGGCAAAAAGCTTTAAGCCTTAAAACTCCGAGTCCAATTAGATATCATGTATAAAGAATAGATGACCTAAAGCATAAAAGGGAAAAAAAAAGAGAGAGAAATCTCAGTGCCATAAAAGCAAGCTCACAAATTTAGGGGTTAGTGATATTCCTTCATATTCAGAATCACTGGCAAGCAGTTGCAGAAGAGGAGAAAAAACCCTTGTACTTAATGAAAATAGAGTAACTATGTCTCCATGATGATGCCAGAATAAAGAAGAAATACTGGGTGCATTTTTACATCAGAGACTTCCAGAGGAAAAGAGCTTGCACCACACTAAAGATATATATCAAATTTTTCATAAATTCAAACTGTAACAGGTTCAGAAAAGGACCAGCTGAGAATTGGAAAAAAACACTTTTCTATTTATGATACTAATTGATTCCTCTGGATCAGGTTAGAAAAAAACACTTTAGAGAGAATATAATTATTGGTGTCAATAAAAGTAAAGGGATCAGCTCAGATAGGTGGGACAATTTCCTATTCCTCTTTTTGTCACATACATAAAGTGAAATAAATTGTAAGAACATGACATATATGTCTTATTATTTAAAAGATTAAGAAACCTATCCTTTGCTTAAGATAAAAATGCAAGAAATCATGTCATTTAGTACAAAGTGAGAAATTCTTAAGTCTTTCAAAATTATTATTATTATTATTCAGATAAGCCTATTCAGTCCTCAGGCATAATGCAATCTCCCATATGCTTAGATCAATGGAACTAACAACAGATGTGTGAAGAGTGCTATTTCAGGGAAGGCAGAGCTTGGGCAATAGTATCTTGCCCAAAGACAATTCATTCACAGAAATGGGCACAGTTTCTTCCTCCTTCATCTTCCCACTGCAGTTGCTTCAGAAACAGATGAAAGCTGTTGTATTATAAAATGCAAGCTCCAAATAATGAAAACAGTTTTTCCCAGAGGAGGATTAAGTGTTCCATCAAAGCACAACTTCCACCTGAGGAAATTGATTTTATAGGCACTTATCAGAATCTTAACAGTTAGCTGAAATGTAGATCAGCAAATGCACACCACTGAGTAAACTTGTGTGAAGTTTATTTTCCCTTCTTGCTTGATGCAGCTGAGTCTTGGGCCAACATTTCATTTTAGCTTGTTCTGGAAATATACCTGCCACCTTCTGAGCACAGAAGTGCTGCAAAAGTGAAAACTTTTCCTTTCATATCCCTCACAAGTAAAAATTCAACTGTAATTGATCGGTTTCCATCTAAAATTCTGAATCACAGGTTCAGATAAGAGTATTTTTCTTATTGTCCATTGTAAGCATACTTGTTAGCCTAGACTTACAAAGTTCTGTTCTTATCAGCCATACAACTAATTAAGTTAATTTTGAATTTGCAGTCATAATATATCTGATGATTTCCCTTTCCAACTTCAAAGCAGACATTCAAAGAAAGGATTTCTATTTTATAGTTTATCACCTTTCTTTTGTAGGTGCTCCTGTCCTCATGCCAATGTTCTAGAAACCAAACTGCAATAATGCTGCTCCAAGTACCTTCTAAACAAGTTGGTGTTTATTTGGTAAAAAGTGCTCCATTATTTCTTGCTGTTAAAAATTGTCTATAGCACATTAAGGAAGAAAAATAAATCAAATTTGTGTGAATACATGGCTTGTGAGTTTTCTCACTTTGATGTGAGGGGAGTGGAAACTTTTTTTTAATTCTTTAGTTTCTTTAATGAATTCATGTGCTCCTAAAAAGTTCAGATCCATCCTCAAAAAATTGGACTTAATTATTCCCATTTATAGAAATAAAACTCTTTATGGTTTTTTTTTCCCCAAGAACATTCTCTAATAGTTTTAAGCTAAGTTCTGAAACTGACTTGAGTTAATTCTTTGGCATCCATGGAAAAAACTTCCCAAAAAATGTAGTGCATCATCAAAAACACATAAAAGACCCTAAGGTAATTAATGTTATTTGATTTAATAGGTGAAGCCTGGTAAATAGGAAGTGAAGAAACTTGCTGTAGCAGTTTTTGCTTAGTAAACTTCATGACTTTGATTTGTGATTTATATGATACTTTTAATTACATACAGAATTTACAGATGAAATTAGGGAGATAAATATCAATCACAGAAATGTTAGCTCAAATGTTATCTTAGGTAAAAAATCTTGTTTTATCAAAAGTTTGAAACAGCTTGAATTATTCTTCTCTCAAGATCAAAATAACACTAGGATGTTCCCTGAGTTCTCTGTCCCTATTTTCGACATATGACTGAGCCATGGAATCTCAGAACGGGTTTCTATATGTGTTCAGTTACATAATGCATTATGTACTTTGTTCCATTTTGCTACTTAAGCATATCATTCAGTAATTCTATGGGGAAGGGTATGTGAGAGAGAAATACTTTGTTGGAAGAGACAGAGATGTAACTTAGAAATATATTTTTCCCACACACTGATGGTTTTCTTCCTTCTGCCTCCACTTTCACCCTTTTTATAAAGTTATATGGTGGGGCTTAAGTTTGTGAATCACTTTTCTTCCACAGGGATATTTTCTCCATCTCAGTGGATATTTTTTTGATTAGTCTAATTGATTAGAAAAAGTACTGCATTAATGCTAGTCTCAGTCTGTTAATGTTCCTCTGCAGGGTTCAGAAAGATGTAAATTTTATTATAGACTGGTAGATTCCACCCTTCAACCTGGTCTGGGAAAAGATTCCATCACCAAGAGCTATAAATAATCCACTGCAAAATGAAAGCAGTGTTGCCCTCAAGACTAAGGAGATTTTCTACTATTTTTAATGTAAGGTAATTAAAATCAAAGTTATTTGCAGCTCTGCCTGTGTACTTACAAATCTTGATCAACATCATAAATCACGGAAGTTTCATTCAAATTTAAGTTTCTTAAACTTTAAATGTTAAAGCTCTTCTTGCAAGGCATTGATATACTTGGCTATTGAGGGAAGGTATACAAATCTGTTTGCTAATCTGTAAAGCAAGTACATTGCAGTGACAGCTTGTGTTTCTATGCATTTATTTCAGTTGGAAACCATTGCTTGGTATTGCAAACCCACTGATTTGTCTAATTTACGTAAATACCATGAACATCCATTCTGTTCTCAACAGTCAAGTCATAAGAAAGAATTGTAACATAATCTGTTTTGAGCTGAGAATTTTTTTCTTTTTTACTATTAAAAGATTTTCTTCAAGTATGGCTAGAGTCTAGTTTATGAAATTTGATAACATCTTCATTTCTCAGGAGGATGTGGCTTAATTCAGTCAAAATTAGTCTGTTTCATGAGCTGGAATCTGATGGGTCAAACTCAGAATGAAATAATTTGACTCTTGAAAGATTAATAGAAGAAACACAATAGAGCCTTAACCAGAATACAAACAGACTAGCTGTATAGAAATTCCTCTGAAGAATTACAATAAGAAACTTTTCAGAAAGAGGTCATTAGGAATGACAGATGATTTTTGGCCAAAATACTTCTTCCTGCTTTACTCTAGAGCTAGCATTTTCCAGTCATTTTTGCAAACACTAATAATATTCTTATACGACATATATTTTTGTTACAAATTGTTTGTTGATATGAGAAGGAATGCTTCTCCCCAAAAAACCCCAATGAACAAACAAAAAACACAAAAGAAAATCCCACCAAAAAGCATGCATGAGGAGCAGCATGAATAGCTGTGGTTTTTTGTATTTTTTTAATGAAAAATCAAAGAAAACACTTCTAAATTCTTGTGTGCCTGTTCCAACTTAGGATATTCTATGATTACAGGATTCTAAATTCAATGTAATTTACCAGCAAAAACATCCTGTAATAAAATTAATTATATGTTCTGTTAAAATTCCTTCCTCTTTGCCTAGAAGAACAAAACAAACCAACCAACCAACCAAACAAACAAACAAACAAACAAAGAGTAGAGATTTTACATGCTAGGTTTCTGGCTCCACTTCTTTTCTTTAGAAAAACATTTTTATTTGGGTGAACACTAGTGCATAAATACCCATTTAAACTTCTTACTTCCTTGATTCTTCTTGTAAAAGAATTACTCAGCTTTCAGCAGAATGCATGAGCAGATTGTTAGTGCTTTTCTTTTATCACAGCAGTGTATTCAGAGAGATTTTCTTCCTTCTTGCTGTGGCAGATGAGAAAAATTCAGTAAATTTTAATTTTATTTTGTTTCTCAGTTTGGCAGAAAATGCTCAAAATCAATTCAATGTATGATCCTAATTAGCACAAAGTCCAGGGCAGAAGTAAAAGTATGTAATAGCTAGATGAAATCACAAAGGAAATGCAGATACACTGGACTTGATACTTTTCATTTTTGTTGAATTGAAAGTCCACACATACTTTTTCTAAGATAAGTATATGCTATGTTGGATATTATTAAATAGGAGAGTGTTGCCACAGCAAGAAATTTGTTTTGTTAAAAAACAAGCAAAAAACCAACCAAACAAAAGTAAAAGGGAAAATGCCATTGCTTTAATAAGTCCAGTTCAGGGTCAGGCTGAACTTATGTTCCAGCCATTAATATTGATCTTTTGTTCTTATAACTAGTCTGCTACTCAATAAATAGGAATAATGGCTCTGGCAGGGTCCCATCTGACTTCACAACAGACTTTAAGACAGAATGCAGGCTTGCATAAGTGAAGCTATATAATATGGATGATTATTGATATTGCCTATATTACTTCTGTTCCTCTTAATTCTAGTGTAATATCTATACTGAGAATTTATTTTAAAAAGAAAGGCTAGCAGCTACTGTGGGATCAAATACACTAACATTACAATTTAAGGATTAAGTTGACTATTTACCTACACACTATGTCTACTTCTTTGAACAGAATCCCTGTGTTTGCAGTGGTATTGCTACTCCAGCTACTAATTAACTAGAAAGCATCCAAGGTGACATTATTCTTTAACAGAGTAAATAACCTGATGTCCACCATGAGGGATTATGCTATTTGTACAAGTTTTTCTACCAAGTAGTTAGAAGTGCTGTGTTTTGCAGCATTCACTGAGCAGGTATTTACCTAAGCATTAGTTAACAAAGAAAGAACCTTCAGCTCCGTTTCCAAAATTAAACATGCATATTGTGAAGGACCCATGTATCATGAGTACACATAAGAGATGATGAATTTGCTTTCAATAAGTCTTGATGCTTGGATATGACTGAGTGAATTTTACCTTTCAAATTTAGTTCCGGGGAGGTTTCATGCTTCATTTATTTCTAGAAGGAGGGAAAAATATGTCCCCATGAATCTTACTTGAGGTGTCACTGAGGAAGAAGAAGCAGTTTGTGCAATGTGCCAATTGCTCTTTCTCTCAGAACATTCATAAAACAAAATTATATGTTCATAGTTTTTTCTGAATTTGGGAGGAAAGGACCATCTCTGCATCCCTGTCATCCATTTTGAATTACAGACATCTCTGTCCCTAGTCAGCGATCATCCAAGTCAGTATTTTGGATTACAATTTAAATTAAGGATATTTAAAGTAAAAACTGTTGATAGATGTTTTATTAATGTATCAATGATTTACTACCTCATTTCTAGTCAGTCTGCAAATCCTCCCCACTTTTTCATTATTCTGAAAATTCTGTGATTTTAGATTCTGTGATCCTAAAGCGAACAATAAGGAAAACTTTTCTATTGTCTGGGACTTATTTTGCTAAAATCTTCAGATAATGGGGGAAAAAAAAACAACAAAAAGCAAGATGGTGACAATATTTTGAGTGTTAATCCTTCTCATCAGTGGTTGGTGTACAGGAATGGGTGGTGCTGGGTGAAGAGTGAGTTAATATGCCCCAATGTACTGATCTCCAAGTCTCTGTTAAGCTTCAGAAATGACAAAAATATTTTCGTTCCATGACCAATTATCTAAGAATGGGGAAAGACAGAAACTACCCTCCTTGTGGGAGTGTTTAAAGTTCTGTCTTTGCAATACTTTGTCAGAACAAGTGCAGGCTTTCAGATAAAATATTGTTTTTGATAAATGATAACTTAGAGACTGTCTTTTATACAACTTTCTGCTCAAAAGAAAGCCACTGGCAGATTGTTAAAAAATAAGCAAATTTTACCCAGTCTTATCAATCTTATTAGTTACCCAGATATTCTTGACCTGTTAATGCTGTATATTGTCAGAGAAATCACCTCTCCAGTGGGCTAAGGGTTCAGATTAAATTAGGTGACATGATGAATACTATTCATACTTTTTAATTCTCTTTAATAGTGAGTGTTTCTTCCAAAGCTGCTATCATTTTGATAATTATGCCATTCATCCTTCACTGTGTGTGTTTTGGACTGAAAAGAAACATGAGGGTGCTTAAGGAACCTGTGTCCTCTGCAAAAGTCAGCTGCATACAGGTTTTCATACACTGTTTCATGTATTTATGTTATTGGGAAACTTGAGCAGCATTTTTTGGAGTATTTTGAGGTACCACAGTAGAAGTGTCTTGCTTTGATACAATTGGAAGGGGAATGCTCTGGAATGCTTTGCCTCCCTCTCTGAGTTCAACCAATTCCTTTCCACTCCTAAAGAATGAATACAAGCAAATTTAAGTGAAAAAATAACAGCTCACTAACAAGTGGAAGAATAACAGTTTACTAACAAGAGTCAAGAATCAGCAAATAATCACCAGATACAAAACTGCTAATTTTGACGGAGTCCCTAGAACAAAGGGAGATCCAAAACACCAGGGGTGCCCCACCAACACGGTGTTCTGCAGCTGAGCATGTGGTTTGAAGGATGGAGGAAGGATGGTGTCTATCACCCCCTACTGCCCACTCAGCTCATCTCCCTGACACTGCCTGGCGTTCTCCAGATCCAGGGGTGAGTGTTCACAGAGGGACTTTCTCATGGCAGGAGACAGCAGGAGCAGTCAAGGCAAGGCAAGAATGGTGCGCTGGGGTGACTTGTGGTCTTCTCAAGATCGACTGGCTTGATGGAGTGGGGCCACTTGCTCTCTGCCCAGGAGACAGGCAGGAACCTGTGGAATTCGCCCCCTGGCAATTCAAAACCACTGAGTACAATCTCAGAGGGGATCTCCCCTTTGATTCCCCTTTTCAAAGGGGAAAAGAAAACAAAACAAAAAGCCAGAAGAGAACTCAAATAGGAAAAAGCCTCTGCCTAAGGCAAAATACCAAGAAGACAGTAAGACAGAAATCATGAAGTAAAAGGGCAGGAGCTGCCTGCTGTAGGAGACTTAAAAAGCACCTCAGGAGACTTTAAAAGCACCTGTGGTGCCACCCCACCCCAACTTCCCAACTGCAGGGCTTTAAAGAGACTGTAAGCATTTGGGGCACAGGTAGATATGGAATACAGTAATATTTTGGGTTACTCATGACAGAGTTTCAAAGTTGAGTAGTTGGAGTGTCAGAGAAACAGAGATCAGCATTAGGCATGATTCATTACTGTGCTATTTATGGGAAATGGCTTTTCTTTAGGAAATCAGCTCTTATCAGTGTCGTCAGAAGTCATGTAGATTAGCACAGGCCCTACACACTGTCAGTTCAACAATCAACAGCCATCAAAAATGCCTAGTTTCCACTTTTAGTGCTGTCAGTACTCATCCTCACCTGCTAGTGCTTTGACATCAGAGACAAGTGAAGTTTTTAACCTGCTGTTCTCTCTTAACACAAGTCAAGGCTGGCATGTGTTAGATGATCATTCATATTCACTTGAGAATTAGGCAGACTTCTAGGATAGACTTCAGTTGATGTATTTATTTCCTTACATGTGTATGCTCCCATATGCTCCCTGAAAACTTGAGTGGGCCAGCTGTACAGCATTGTTTGGGCTGCAGATTCACTGATCCTCTTCAGCTTGTCCTAGAATTTCAATAGTCCTATTGAGTATATCCATATTAGAGTATCCTAGATACAAGTTTTGTAATTGAAGGAAAACTGGGCAAGAATGCAACAGGTCTTGTGATGGCAGTCTGTAGATGTATTCCTTTCATCAGATGAACAGCAGCATTTTCACCAACTTAGGGTTTCAGGCAGAACTTACCGAGGCGGGGAGGGCAAGACTGACACATATAACTGTGACGCTCGTGTTCAAGACAATGTCCCTGTCAAAAGAGAATGAATGCAACATCTTTGCACAAAGAAGGTAAAATGGTGAAAAACCATCAGAGGTGACATTGTATTCCAAGAGCATTCAGAAGGATAGAGTTTAGAAAGCAAACTGGGAGTATTTGTGAAGCCTATTCATTAATTCATTGTTGTCTGAGATTTTTGACTTGCTCCTCTCTTTTAGCATTTACCTGCTTCTTCTTGACTCACTGGAGCACATCCTACTGTCTCCCACCCACATATCAGCTGTGGCAACTGAATAGAAAGTTGCCACAGCATGGAGCCCTGTGTCTGCCTGTAGCAGTGGAAAGGAGCACTTAGGGTGTCATTTGAGGCACCAGCACTCCATCCTGCATTGTATCATTTTTTCTTTCACAAAAACATCAAGGGAATAACAAGCTTCAGTTCTCCCAGACACCAGTTCTTCAAATGACTGTAGGAAATGGCTTCTGAAATGGTTCACAAAAGAGTTGCTTTTTATTACTACCTTCACTTTACCATTCACTACAGTCATGACATACAGTTGTGATAGGAAGTATCAATGACCTGCCTTACAGGCAGGAAGAACATTTTTCCTCCAATGCTAGTAGTTATTACTGCTGGAGGATAACCAGCTGCTGTACATGCAGTATTTCTGGCATCCAAGGACAGAAAGGATGTCAAATAAGAAGGCTGGCCTGCCAGTATTTTATTAAGGAACGTTAATTTGGCTTTTTTTTTTTCCCCACAAGAATCCTTGTTAATAAGACTTTAACACACTGCTACAAATTTGTTTTTGGCTGACCCTGCAAAGCTGTACTAGCAATCCTTTATAATATGAATCCTGCACATTCCCTGTGGGCTTTCACCTAACAAGAAAGGCAGGGGCCTCATGGAGTTTGGAAGACTGCTTATAGCTTTTGTGTGACCTCTGGGTCACTGGTTGAAAATTGAAGAGATGGCCAAACTTCACAAGTGGTTGTTAGCTTACCAGCTTACTGCAGTAGTAAAAAGAAAAGAAGATCATTACTGTTCCCAAGCAACAGCATCATTTTTATAGTGTAACTTGTCAGTATGAAGTGCTTTTCAGTTTTGGAATCTGGAACATATTCTAATTAATTATGCCTCTCAAAAGCAGGTTAAGAAGAAACTAGATCACACCAGTGATCTTTTTACCCTTGGAGGCATTACTTTCCTTTATCAAGCCCATTAAAATACAATTGCATCAAGGGAAGTCTAATCTATCAAAACATCTTACCCAGTAACTTGTTAGTTATGGCTTTGTTCATACTACATTAGGCTTGAAATATTCACTCCACAGCTATTGTATCTGGTGCAGTGCTACGATGCAAAATGAAGGAAGGACAGTACAGAAAGATGTCCCTCATCACAAAATAGTTCATTCATTAATTATAGTAGTAATTACATTAGCCAGTGACAGCTTTTTCTTCTGTGAAATAAACTGTTTTGTATGATTTTCAAATTGTTCATGGTTTTTTTGTTATAGTCTTCAATGATAGCTATTTTTAAATCCAACATTTCTGATATCCAATACTTTTGGATGCTTACAACAACTCTACTCAAAGTGGATAAGCAGGGGCAGGTATCATGTGAGAAACTGTCAGGGTTTATGGGTAAAGTGCACTTGTTTTGCATTCTTTGTCTCTGAGTCAAATAAACTGTTCTTAATGTCTGTGCAGATGTGCAATAGAAATTTGATCTTGAGAATTTTATTTAAATTTTGGATGTGTTGGAGGGAATGTAGGAAAAATAATGTCCAGCTTATACTGGATGTAGATGGGAAAGAAAGTAAAACATCATAAAACATAGAAAGAACTTATTGCTTATCATGAATAAATATATTTATTTGTAATTTGAGGAATGAAAGCAGAAGGTACACCTTTTATGATAAACATTTTGGCATCATGTATTCCTACTTTGGCTGTTTATTCTTGGTTTACAACATTTCTGAATTAGAGGATGTACTGCATACATGGATCCTATCTGAAATGATAAAAGATCCCACCGTAAAGAATACCAGCACTCATTAGTGATTCTATTTTAATTTAATCTAATTTTTGTTTAATTTAATTGTAAACTGAAAATATATTGTTTTCCTATATCACAGGGACTCAATGAAGAGAGGAAATAGGTGAATATGAAACTGCATGCTTGCTGACTAATTAGCATTTTAAGATAATCAGCATACCTCTGCTATGATCAAGTTTTCCATATGCCAGACTGTTTACGTACCCAATGATTTTTATATTATTGTGTGTGGCAGCAGAGGAGATGACACTTGAAAAAGATCGTAAGCCATAAAGAAAGTAAGCCTTAATAAAGAATTATCAAATCTGGTGAAACTCAAAGAAAAAGAAAAGAGGTTTTGGGTACACATACACTAAATTTATCATAGAGAACAGGAATAGATCTGATTTACTAAAAAAAACAACCAACCAACCAACCAACCTACCACCAAAAAAACTCCAAACACATGTGACCAAAAAACCACACGCAACTCTCCAAAACCCCCAAAATAAAGTCTTCATTTATAACCAAATCTGGAGTAATCTCCAGAGCTAAAAAAACCAGAATAACCAGGTGTCCTTCCAAGCTAAGTACTGATTTGAGGGAAGGGGCATGGAGGGGAGGAATTATTTTTGTATCAAATAATACAGAAGGCCTCTGGAAGAATGAATGAAATTATACACAGTCTATAACTTGTACAGGAAGGTGCTATTTTGCTTTTGGTTTTGGTGTGGCCTTTTCTGTGGGATTTTTTTTTTCACTTACTTGAAGGCATAATCTGGGAGGCAGCACAAAGCAAAATCTTCAACTAAATCTAAATAGCTACCTTATAGTGATTACTATGTTACAAGAAGTCTGACCTTTTATGAAACCAGCACTATCTGTGCATGCACAAATAAATTAGGGCGTCTGGTAGGAGAATTATCTCAATTTTTCACATATGATGCTATGCAGAATTTCATTTTTCCCTGTCCTTGTGAAACCACTGACAAAGGATATCAATATCTTGTAGGACATTCACAACTTTCTGAGAACCTCTGCCCTCCTAGCTCCTCTACAGTGTCAAGATTATTTACCATTCTTTAGTCTCTCTTAAAGCATGCCAAAAAACAAAGTAGAAAATTGTGCTTTACTGTTCATCAGGTTTTAGTGTTGTGCTGGGATTTCAAGGATAAATAAATTATATACTTACTCCCTGTCACATGGAAGCTGAGGTGCCATTGAACTAATGGGCATCTTCAGAAAATGACTGTCAATTAAATATGTTATTTTAGACAGTAATAGAAGTAATTATCTTTTCTACCTAGAGAGAAAGAATTAGCACTGAGAGGCCATGATGGGTCCATAGAATCAGTCAATAAAGGAAATATTTTACAGTTACTTGACCTGATTACAAAAGATGGTATTAGAGCAAATGTTGTGTGGCAGGATGTAGCACAAAATAAGCCAACAGCATCAACAGGTTGAATGTCATTGAGAACAAAAAGGTTGCTGGCTACTATAATTAAATTAATGGGATTTAGGGGAATAGCATGAACAGCTACTATAAGACCAGTTTTCCAGGATAACAAAGGAAGCTATCATTTATAAAACAACTTGACTTAGGATATGTTACAGTGTCCTTAAAAATAGCCTTGAAAGGTAAGATTAAGCAAGAATTTGGATATAAGGAGTTTGATACTCATTGGCCATCCTTATCTCAAAGAACCTCATTCCAATCAGAGCCAGCACACAGACCATCCATCTATTCCAGGTGCAGAAATTCAGTATATGCTTTAATTAACATTCAGGTTGATATAAGCATAAACAATTAAGTAAGCAAGAGACAACTATACTTGTAAGCAAGATCAATAAGTATACCTACTGCCACTAATCTCTTGGTGAGTGTTTGTGGAAGATACTATAGTTGTTTAATTCCTTACTGAATAAAATAATTAGGGAGTCTGAAAAGCATGGCCATGCCATCAGTTTAACCACAAAAATATTTGCTCCACAATACAGGATAACTAGTCCTTCATTTTGCCAGTTTTCTAATCTGACTTCCTCAATTTGGTAGATGTAAATAGATTTCTAACAGGGAAAGAAAGGGGAAAACAAAATGACAAAGTATGACTACAGTTTCTGAGCGGTGTCAAAGCAGAAGGAGAAAAGGCATATCAGCAGATTAGGCCCTCTTGGGGAAATGCAGCCTAAGAATCATGTATTTCAGGATCAAGAAAAGTAGCCATGCGAGTAAGAAGAGAGATCATGTAACTCTGAGGGTGATGAAAGTCAAAAAATGCATGTTTCTTTCTCTTTCATGTTTTCACTTTATCTTACTCAGTTTTTGTAGTTTGGTGTGGTTTGGTTTAGTTTGGAGTGCGGTTGGAAGGTTTTTTTGGATTTTTTTGTTTGTTTTCAAATTTAATTTTCATGAATTTGCTGTTATGGGTGCATTTTACCTGGAGTCAACTGCAAGAGCTCATTTAAGAGTTGGTGTAATCAATCAGAAGTGACAGAGTAGTGAGACCCAGCAAACTCAGCCTTCTTGCAGCCTTTTGATAAATAAGAAAGGTGATCCCAGTCCTATGAAATCAGAGGGAGTTTGTCATATGTAGAAATCCATGTACTAAAAATAAAACTGCAAGGTCTTCTGTGCAGAAAGGGCTCTCTTTCGAGCTAGTGGTAAAAGTTCCTGGCTTGATTGTGGTGCTATACAAGCACCGTAGTTAGATTTTATGGAAGTTTTTCCAGTTGACCTGTAAAGGGGGAGAGTGAGTATCTGTGTATGTCAGGATCCTATAAAGAGAAGTTCAGGAGCACCCTTTGGATACCCTCTCACTTTGGGGTAAATGAGCAGAAAGTTTTGAGGCTGGGGGAAAGGGAAAGGCATGTGAAGGTCAGAGTAGGCTACAAGTGATGTTCAAAACATCAAAAATTTTTTTGTCACAGACTATTTTATTTCCTCCCTCCCAATGTTGGTAACAGAGGCAGTAAATAAACACAGAAGTTTGTGGAACCCTTCACTGATCCTGCTTCAAGATGTTCTAAATAAACTGGGAAAGTCATTGAAGACTCTTGAGGCATTTCTGGGAATTATTTGAGTAACTTCAGAGCAGATGCTGCTTCCAAAAGACGTGAGAAGTACTGGAAACTTTTACTTTTAACAAGCTTTTCTTCCATATACACACCAATGGCAACCCACAGTGTATCAAAAATAACTGGAGAGCTCTGGTGGTGGCATTTAGGAAAATGAGGGCCCAAGCAACATCTTCCTCAGTCCTTCTGGTGATGGGAAAGCATCTAAGGAGAACAACTGTATCAACAATTGTTTACAGAGCTCATGTCAGCGACAGGACTTTGGTTTCTATGACCAGGGGTATCTCTTCAAGGGTCAGTATCCACTTGGAAGAGATGGGCTACACCTCACTAAGCAGGATGAAAACATTCCTGTGTAGAAAGGCTGAGAGAATTGGAATGGTTTAGCACAGAGTAGAGAAGGCTTTGGGGTGGCCTAATTGCCAGTAGCTGAAGGAAATCCTACCAGTACCTGAAGGAAATCTACGAGAAAGAAGAGAGGAAGACAAGAGCATGTCCTAGTAAAAACCTAGTAAAAGGACAGGGGAAATGGTTTCAAACTGAAAGAGGATGGAGTAAATTAAATATTAAGGAAAAAACCTCTTTACTGTGAGGGTGGTGAGGATCTGGATCACTTTTCCTGAAGAAGTTCTGGATGCCCCATACCTGAAAGTGTTTAAAGACAGATGGGCTGGAGCACTGAGCAGACTAGTTTAGTGAAATGCATCCTTGTCCATGGAAAGAGGGCTGGAATTAGATCTCTTTAAGGTCCTTCCCAATCCAAGCTATTCTGTGATTCTGCCTGGGGAGACAGATAATAAGCTACGTGAGAACTTATAAGTAAGGCTTAAAGAGCAGATCAGTAAGGGTAACATAATGGGTGTTGGTTATCTGATCAGGAAGAATAAGTAGATGAGACTAGAAGTGACTTCAAATTCATAGGCCATGCTTCCCATGAGTAAATTCAACTACCCTGATATCATCTGGAGAAACACCACAGCAAAAAAAAACACTCCATGACATCCCTGAATGACGACAGGTCTGAAAGATTCCTGGGTCTACTCGAGTCCCTTTTCTGTATTATTTTTAATTTAAACTACTTAAATATATGTTATTTCCTTGCGCTAATAAACATCCTTCTCTTTGAGATGACAGAAAACAAACGTCTTTCTGCAAACTTTTTAACAACTCTGCAGTTGGTATTTTTCCATAGAAATCTCCTCACTATCATTTGCTCTAGTCCTTGTAATGGTTTGTGTAACAAAGTCCTATATTTCCTGGCAGGCAAAACTGCAGTTTTCCAAGTATTAGCAAGGAACAAAAACTTTTCAGTTATTAACAAACACATGACATGGAACTTGATGGTTTAAGGGTAATAGTAATTATTTTGATGAGAATGGAAGCCATTTTTTTGACTTAAACTGGCGTTAGTTCAGGTCCATGGCCCATCCACTTCCATTGGTCCTTCAAATACTGTATTTTCTAGTACTGTGTGGGGTTTAGTTCAAAGGCTTTTGAAGCATGTTTTGACAATCAAATGTTGCCTTTATTTATCCTTAAGTTTACAGAGGACTACATTTTGTAATCATGCTTATTTCTGGGTCACAGAGTCAGAACAACTAACACTGGTAAATCAACCTCTCTCTTCAATTCAGCATAATAATTGAAGCTTTATCTCTTAATGTAAAAAGTTAGGTGTCATCCATGAGTTCATACAGTGGTGATTATGAACAACATCATCAGGAAAAAAAGGGTAATAGAGGACACGAGGGACATTCTTTCTTATTTATTTCTTTATATATACAAGATACAAATCAGTTGGTACTGTATTACTAAGAAAAATCTGCATGTTTCTTTGACCTAGTAAATTGCCTTCCAAAGAGCCAAATCTAAGATTTTCAGTGGACCTGATCTGATACTGAACTTATTTTTGGTCATATGAACAGCAAACACAAGGTTCTACTCTGATGCCTTGGACATAAAAACAATGTTTAAATGTCTTTTCTTGTTTTCATTTTTGAACGATTAATGTGTCTTGTCGATTTAGGCTATGACTTGAGGTTGGAAGGCATGGAAGCCAACAGGAAAAGTCTGGAATTTCATCAGACCCCTTATCAATAATATGTGTTGGAAAGCAATTTACTCTGGCTGTGGATTGTCATCTCTTGCCTGGGTGGGTTTGAATCTACGTCTATTTAAAGTTCCACTAGATAGCAGCTGGAACTATCTGGTATCTCTCTTATTTTGTGGGGTTTTTCTTTTTGTCTTGTTCTTCACTGTAGAAGAGTTTATTTGTTTTTCTGAAGTATCTTGAAGTTAGTGTCAGTAATATCAAATACTGAAGAAAAGAGAGCTTGAGCGAAATTTCAAATAGGTATTCTTTTACTAAAGTTGGAATTCTAGCACCAGAAGTAGCAAAGATGAGATAGATATCAGTACCAGATAACCGGTGGAGAAATATAAGATCTTGACGCTACCCACATTCATATTTTTAGAGAAAATAGCATTGTTCCCAGCTTACAGGCAATATTTATGGCCTTTAGCATACCTAGATGATACAATAAACTGAATATAGGCAGCTGAAAGACATGACTGGAAAGGAGATAGATATATTATTTGCCATGACTATTACCACCTGCAGGACAGAATTGTCTCTTTCTAGGAAAAGGAAATACCAAGAAGCAGTGTTGGAAGTTTTAAGGTATTGGCTGCAAGTGTTTATTGTGAGTTCAGCTGATGTTTCTCTGAGGATAATCATGAAATAATTGTGTTCAGAACACAACTGAACATATACTTGTATACCCATGTATACCCAAACTTGTTTTCATGTATACCCAAAAATCAGACCTGCCACAAAATCTCTCCACTTCTAATGTCCTCTGACTGTGTTTGTTTGAGGGAGGATGGAAGAGCTGATCCTGTGCAATATCCATTTTTAGTCCATAAGCATGGAAAGCCATTTCCAACTCCTTAGGAGTAAGGTATAGTCTAAAGCCTATTGCTTATTTCTTTTCATCCTTCAGAAGCTGATACAAGTGACGAAGTAGGAATTTATGGAAGAGAAGACCTGCCCTTTCTCTCTCCAAAAATGTTCTCTGTTCATGCATAGCATCACAGTCTTTACTTACATTTAGCCCCTGAACTGAGGCACTAGGCAGAGATGTGTAATCTTCTAACTTTGTTTCCTTAGGCAGAATCTGTAGTTCAAATTTGAAATTGTTTTTTCCCTTCATATTATGAACGTAGCCTTCTTCTTTTTTTTCCTTCTTTTGAATCCTTTTCCAAATCCATTTCCATTGAAACTTGACAAAAGATTGCAGAATTTAATCTGAGTAGAGTTAATGAAAACAAATTAATGAGAAATATTTCCTTGGTTAAAGCAATAGCATGCACTGAAACATTATTAAGAAAGATAATAGCCTCATAAAGCAGAGAAGCTACTAATAATCTAACTTAAAGGAAATAAGTCTATCAGTTGTGACACATTCCCTGATGTCTGATAGCTGTGACTATCAGACATCAGAGAATGTGGCCACAGTCTAGGAAGTGAGGTTTCATTCATTCCTCCAAGTATAGAACTACCAGTTTCCCTAACATAAAATCTTATACCAACCTTGATGCCAATTGTTATGTTCATAAATACCATGACTTCAAAAAACCCCCAAAATGTAAAAAATCACTCCTCTGTTCCTTTCAGCTCCCTTAGGTCATAATTGTGATCAAAAAGCACCCAGACCTGCCACTTTTAGTTCCACAGGCATGGAAGTAAATGAAGCAGCAGGACTTAGGTTTCATGAAAAGTGTGAAAGGTGAAAAAATTGTGCTGACAGCAGTATACTGGAACTGAAAAATCTGTAGTCAGCTGTAAAACACTGTAATGTCAATTACAGTTTGAAGAGGATCTTTTCTTGGCTGAGAAATTAAGAAAGCTGCATAATCAGTGCTACCTTACATGTACTTTTAGGAGTGTACTTAATATCGTAAAGAAGTGAGAGGAGATGGTTCTTTCAAGTCTACATATGTGATTGCATTTAGGAAAGATGACTAATTCTTCAGAGCTACCATCTTGAATTTTTTGGGGAGAGGAGTGAAGGAGTCCACTTCCTCACCAACCAGAACATCCTTAGCAGCCTGGGCTATGTACACAAAACACTGCTATTGCACCATGGAATTTCCACATCTGGGAATTTTATCTTTATCCCTCAGTTTATACATCATCCTAGGACTTGAGGAGTGCAAGTATCATTCCTGTTTCCAAGAACAGTAAAAAGAAGAATCCATGGAACTACAGGGCAGTATGCCACACCTCAGTAAATAGGAAGGTGCCGTGACAAATAATCCCAGTGGGGACCACACTGACTATGGTCAAACATTTTGCCCTCCCCAAAAAGAAGGCCAGTAGTCCCATGGGCTTCTTTAGGAAGACCATTGTCTGCAGATCAAGGGACTTTATTCTTGTTCTCTGCTACAGTTCTGCTATTGCCAGCCAGGGGCTATGTACAAATCACAAATGGACAGGACTGCTAGGAATGTGTCTTGAGCTGTTTTATTTTCCAGCATCAGTCTCATTACATGGTTATGACAATGGGAAGATGCCAGTAGCTCACATCCCAGGCAGCAGACCAAGAACTCAATGTTGCAACCCAGTTTAAAAGCTTTTTGATCTGTCACACAAAGCAACAGCATATTGACAGTAGCTCCATCCAACCACTATAAGCACATATACCTTTGGTTAAAACAATGATTGCTTATTTCAAATACAATACCTACTTGTAAGTCTTAGAACACAATGCACAGAGCTACATTATTAAGCTTAGAACTTCCTAATATCTTGCTAGATGTACTTTTCTGCAGTTTAGGGAGTTATTCTAGACAAGTGTTAATACACAGACCATTGTTCTATTTGTCCCAACTTTTCTACTTCTTACATAATTTTTCTGCTGACCAATCTTATGGCTACTGGTTAGCTCTTATCACAGTTCTGCTGTCTCAGACCTGCCTTTTGCAGCTTTCCCAAAACCCTCTGATTTTATGGATTCCCACATCTGCCACATCCATGGACTGTATTAAGATCTGTGCTTCCCAGTGAAAAACAGACATACTGAAGTGTGACCAGCAGAGGATCACAAAGATTTTGAAGGGACTGCAGCACTTGTCATATGGGAAGGGGGCAGGGGGTAGGAGGTGGGAGGCTAAGAGCACTGGGAGAGTTAATCTGAAGAAGAATGGGCTCAGAAAGTTCATAGAAATATATAAATATTATATTGGGCAAACCAGACTCTTTTCAGTGATGTCTAGTGATAACAGGAGAGCAAAAACTGAAAAAAAATCCAGAATTCCAATTAAACATTAAACCCCCCCATTTTTATTGTAATGGCAGAGTCAAACGCAGGCAAAGATTTCCCAGAGCTGAGGAACCCTCATCCTTGGATATACTCCAACTTTCCTGGACATGTCCCTCCCTAGGCCACCTGCTGTAGTTGGCTCTGCTCTGAAAATGAGCAGGAGCAGGCTGTTTCCTGAGGTAAGATACAGCACTGTGGTGCTGTAAATCTGTGACATGTGTGTCTGTTCATGTGTGTTTCTACGTGTACACATATTCTCAGAAAAATTGCAACCTTATAGGAAAAGTCAATAGTTGTGAAGGGCAAAACAGATTCTGGCTGAAGTGCTATATATCAAACCTGCCCTGGGACTGGCAATGAAGTAAGCAGGAACTTTTAAGTTTAGTTGAAAGGAATTATAAAGCGCTGAAACATAAAAGGTTAAGGGCAGCTGCCTTTGAAGAGTTTAGTGCACTGCCTGCTGGTGTGGTTTAAGCAAATCAGAAGCAAAGGTGTTTCCTTATCTGGAATGTTAATGAGAGAGAAGCTGAGCACTTTCCTAAGCAGAATTGTGGCCTGCATGATAATTTGTCAGTCTCTGACAGTATTATGCTGCTTCAAAAGATGCTGTGACATCCTTGAACTCAAAATTATGGAAGGATGACAATTCAGACACAGAAGAAGCCAGTGGGCTTTCAACCAACTTTAAATAGTTATGAGACAATGTGAGCTTCAATTCTAGTCATCACAGATATAGTGGTTTGGGTTGTCTTTTTTTAGGAAAATGGGATCATAAGTTGTCAGCAACAGTATATAAGAGTTATTTGAGTGAAAGTTATGATGGATGTTTGTAACAGTTGATTTAATTTTACTTTTTTTAAGAAGATATCCAGCAGACTGCAACAAAAACAAAAATTTGAGTCTACTACCATGCCTGGTTTTCCTGCAACACAGGAAAGCTACACAGCTGTGAAACAAAAGCAAAGTTCCTATAGGTCTAACAAAAAATTTGTTTTAAATATTCTTTATCATCCTTAGCCTTTTGCCTATAAGCAGCTAAGATGCCCACTATGACTGCTAGAGCTAAAGCATGAGACAGATAAATAAATAATAGTTTCATAGTTGCTGACAAATACTTGGCCCACAGATTATATGCAGCTTTGGATTTTGAAGGGAAACTAGGAAAATGTGATTGGCATTTTTATCTTCAAATATTTTGATCCCTTATTTGGAAGACCATAATTTCAGGAGGTGTTAGATTTTAATTACACTGGAGAATGTATACTTCTTGCTGCTCTCACCTGGAAGCCATGGAATGAGACAGAAATCTCCTTGGCCCATTTGGTTGGAACCCAACTGAAAAAAGAGTTGTCTCTACTCTAGAACTGACTTTGTTGCTAGAAAAAATGTGGGCAAGGTGACCATGGAGCAGATGGATGTTGTTTTCCTAAAAGTGTTAAAGGTCATTTAAGACAGACAAGTTATTGTCAGTGACACACTGAGAATAAGACAATTAAAGTCAAATGGAGTCACCACCGAGCACTCTGTTAAATTCAGTTTAATCTGTAAGTCTAGAAAGCAGCACTGTAGAGTTCTCCCAAAATGATCATGAACAGCCATTAACGCATCACTAAATATAAGCATAAGAAGATTAGTCTGGTTTTGAATATACTAATCTTCCCAAATCCATGCTGCAAACAAAGAGCAGGAATGGGAATTTTCATTATGTTTGTGTAGCATCAAAATTAAAGTGCATGTATGTGGAACTTTTGCTTGAACAGATCTTAGAAAGAGGAGGGTGCAGTGTGAAATTTGTGTGCTGCTCTAAAAGATTTTTTTCAGGAGGTGGCTTAAATTAAAAACATTATAAAATAATATGGAATGAACATAATGGAAGTGGAATAATGTTGACAAGCTTTCTCCCCTTTTCACATCACTGTTACCAGGACAAATATGACATCTTTTTTGAATGACTTGTCTCATAGGTATGTATTATCAGTACTTCTAGCAACAAGGAAAACAATATCAAAACTGCTTAAAAAACTAATGAAAGCCTTGCTGCTAGCTCAAAGGACTTTATATAAGGCATTACAGCTACAGTGTACACTGTAAAAGGGGCTCATTCTTTTTAAAGAATAAGGTCACTCATGAAGACTTATCTCTATTTAGAAACAGTTTCATGAGGACAGTCAGGAAATATTAAAGCTATGTTTATCCTAGCACATCCTGAATATTGTCTATAAAGAGAAATATCTCTTATTCACTGTTTCTTACCAAAGTAGAAGGTATACTGATAGATGATAAGATACATTACTAGTATCTTCACCTACGGTGGTATCATTTTAAGTTGATTGTTGATTGATATATTGGACATGTATGATGCCTTCTGACTGCATTTGTCTGTTGGTGTCCTTTAGTTCAGGTTAGTGGTGATGACTGATTGGTTCTACTTTTCAAGTCTCATGTGTTTGGAACATTTGGAAGTCTTTCATGGAAAATGTCTTGAAATAGGCCCTGTCATGAGTAAGAAATGTAAACTGTTGAACTGTTTTTTTTTTTTTTTTTCACAAGCATTATCCTTAAAAATTTAGTGCAATACTCAATCATCATTGCTGAAAATGGTATGTGCTTTCTGTTAAAACATACATATTCTGATTTGGAGTACAGTTTAAGAGCATTGGACTTTTAAAAATTGTTTCTACATTATAGATTAGAAGTGCTGTGCTGAAACAATAAAATAGGAAATACTTTTTATTTCTATTGCCTAATATTTTCATATTATTACTTCAGTTCCTCACAGGTGCTATTTGTAGCATGGTAATTTCTCTTCTGATATATCTGCACCTAATTTCTTCATTAAAAAAACTGATGGGACTCAAGCATACTTGTCCAGTCTTGATAGCTTTATTGTACAGTTACAGGAAGTTGTAATGTGTACATTCACATTTATAAATGGGTAGCTGTGTCTGGTTTTATTTAGGAAAATAATACGTGATAAGCTTACAAAGTAAAGCAAGTTACTGAATAAATTGCTTTTCACTTAAAATTGAATTTCACTGAAGTTTTCATCGAGAAGGTTTCTAGGGTCTTATCTGGAACTTACTATATAACTGTGAAAAAAGAATAAAAGAAAGAGAAACTAAGCAAAAAACACATACGAAATAGAGAAAAGTAAAAAGAGAGGGAGAGAGGGAAAGAGGAAGAGATGCGGGAAGGAAGTGGCAGAAGGAAGTGGCGAAAGGAAGTGGCGGAAGTGGAAGAAGGAAGTGGCGGAAGGAAGTGGCGGAAGGAAGTGGCGGAAGGAAGTGGCGGAAGGAAGTGGCGGAAGGAAGTGGCGGAAGGAAGTGGCGGAAGGAAAAAAGGAAGGAAGGAAGGAAGGAAGGAAGGAAGGAAGGAAGGAAGGAAGGAAGGAAGGAAGGAAGGAAGGAAGGAAGGAAGGAAGGAAGGAAGGAAGGAAGGAAGGAAGGAAGGAAGGAAGGAAGGAAGGAAGGAAGGAAGGAAGGAAGTGGCGGAAGGAAGGAAGGAAGTGGCGGAAGGAAGGAAGGAAGTGGCGGAAGGAAGGAAGGAAGGGGCGGAAGGAAGTGGCGGAAGGAAGTGGCGGAAGGAAGTGGCGGAAGGAAGTGGCGGAAGTGGCGGAAGTGGCGGAAGGAAGGAAGGAAGGAAGGAAGGAAGGAAGGAAGTGGCGGAAGGAAGGAAGGAAGTGGCGGAAGGAAGGAAGGAAGTGGCGGAAGGAAGGAAGGAAGTGGCGGAAGGAAGTGGCGGAAGGAAGTGGCGGAAGGAAGGAAGGAAGGAAGTGGCGGAAGGAAGGAAGGAAGGAAGGAAGGAAGGAAGGAAGTGGCGGAAGGAAGGAAGGAAGGAAGTGGCGGAAGGAAGGAAGTGGCGGAAGGAAGGAAGTGGCGGAAGGAAGTGGCGGAAGGAAGGAAGGAAGGAAGGAAGGAAGGAAGGAAGGAAGTGGCGGAAGGAAGGAAGTGGCGGAAGGAAGGAAGGAAGTGGCGGAAGGAAGGAAGGAAGGAAGTGGCGGAAGGAAGGAAGTGGCGGAAGGAAGGCAGGAAGTGGCGGAAGGAAGGAAGGAAGGAAGGAAGGAAGGAAGGAAGGAAGGAAGGAAGGAAGTGGCGGAAGGAAGGAAGTGGCGGAAGGAAGTGGCGGAAAGAAGTGGCGGAAGGAAGTGGCGGAAGGAAGTGGCGGAAGGAAGTGGCGGAAGGAAGTGGCGGAAGGAAGTGGCGGAAGGAAGTGGCGGAAGGAAGGAAGGAAGTGGCGGAAGGAAGGAAGGAAGGAAGTGGCGGAAGGAAGGAAGGAAGGAAGGAAGTGGCGGAAGGAAGTGGCGGAAGGAAGGAAGTGGCGGAAGGAAGGAAGTGGCGGAAGGAAGGAAGTGGCGGAAGGAAGGAAGGAAGGAAGGAAGGAAGGAAGGAAGGAAGTGGCGGAAGGAAGTGGCGGAAGGAAGTGGCGGAAGGAAGTGGCGGAAGGAAGTGGCGGAAGGAAGTGGCGGAAGGAAGTGGCGGAAGGAAGGAAGTGGCGGAAGGAAGGAAGTGGCGGAAGGAAGGAAGGAAGGAAGGAAGGAAGGAAGGAAGGAAGGAAGGAAGGAAGGAAGGAAGGAAGGAAGTGGCGGAAGGAAGTGGCGGAAGGAAGGAAGGGGCGGAAGGAAGGAAGGAAGGAAGGAAGGAAGTGGCGGAAGGAAGGAAGGAAGGAAGGAAGTGGCAGAAGGAAGGAAGTGGCGGAAGGAAGTGGCGGAAGGAAGGAAGGAAGGAAGGAAGGAAGGAAGGAAGGAAGGAAGGAAGGAAGGAAGTGGCGGAAGGAAGGAAGTGGCGGAAGGAAGGAAGGAAGGAAGGAAGGAAGGAAGGAAGGAAGTGTCGGAAGGAAGTGTCGGAAGGAAGTGTCGGAAGGAAGGACGTGTCGGAAGGAAGGAAGTGTCGGAAGGAAGGAAGTGTCGGAAGGAAGGAAGGAAGTGTCGGAAGGAAGTGTCGGAAGGAAGTGTCGGAAGGAAGGAAGTGTCGGAAGGAAGGAAGGAAGGAAGGAAGGAAGGAAGGAAGGAAGGAAGGAAGGAAGGAAGGAAGTGGCGGAACGAAGGAAGGAAGTGTCGGAAGGAAGGAAGTGGCGGAAGGAAGGAAGGAAGGAAGGAAGGAAGGAAGGAAGGAAGGAAGGAAGGAAGTGTCGGAAGGAAGGAAGGAAGTGTCGGAAGGAAGTGTCGGAAGGAAGGAAGGAAGTGTCGGAAGGAAGTGTCGGAAGGAAGTGTCGGAAGGAAGTGTCGGAAGGAAGTGTCGGAAGGAAGTGTCGGAAGGAAGGAAGGAAGGAAGGAAGGAAGGAAGGAAGGAAGGAAGGAAGGAAGGAAGGAAGTGGCGGAAGGAAGTGGCGGAAGGAAGTGGCGGAAGGAAGGAAGGAAGGAAGGAAGGAAGGAAGGAAGGAAGGAAGGAAGGAAGGAAGGAAGGAAGTGTCGGAAGGAAGTGTCGGAAGGAAGTGTCGGAAGGAAGGAAGTGTCGGAAGGAAGGACGGAAGGAAGGAAGGAAGGAAGGAAGGAAGGAAGGAAGGAAGGAAGTGTCGGAAGGACGGAAGGAAGTGTCGGAAGGAAGGAAGGAAGTGTCGGAAGGAAGGAAGTGTCGGAAGGAAGTGTCAGAAGGAAGGAAGTGTCGGAAGGAAGTGTCGGAAGGAAGTGTCGGAAGGAAGGAAGTTTCGGAAGGAAGGAAGGAAGGAAGGAAGGAAGGAAGGAAGGAAGGAAGGAAGGAAGGAAGGAAGGAAGTGTCGGAAGGAAGGAAGGAAGGAAGGAAGTGTCGGAAGGAAGGAAGTGTCGGAAGGAAGTGTCGGAAGGAAGGAAGTGTCGGAAGGAAGTGTCGGAAGGAAGTGTCGGAAGGAAGGAAGGAAGGAAGTGTCGGAAGGAAGGAAGTGTCGGAAGGAAGTGTCGGAAGGAAGGAAGGAAGTGTCGGAAGGAAGTGTCGGAAGGAAGTGTCGGAAGGAAGGAAGTGTCGGAAGGAAGTGTCGGAAGGAAGGAAGTGTCGGAAGGAAGGAAGTGTCGGAAGGAAGTGTCGGAAGGAAGGAAGTGTCGGAAGGAAGGAAGTGTCGGAAGGAAGTGTCGGAAGGAAGTGTCGGAAGGAAGTGTCGGAAGGAAGTGTCGGAAGGAAGTGTCGGAAGGAAGTGTCGGAAGGAAGGAAGGAAGGAAGGAAGGAAGGAAGGAAGGAAGGAAGGAAGGAAGGAAGGAAGGAAGTGGCGGAAGGAAGGAAGTGGCGGAAGGAAGGAAGTGGCGGAAGGAAGGAAGGAAGGAAGGAAGGAAGGAAGGAAGGAAGGAAGTGGCGGAAGGAAGTGGCGGAAGGAAGTGGCGGAAGGAAGTGGCGGAAGGAAGTGGCGGAAGGAAGGAAGTGGCGGAAGGAAGTGGCGGAAGGAAGGAAGTGGCGGAAGGAAGGAAGTGGCGGAAGGAAGGAAGTGGCGGAAGGAAGGAAGGAAGTGTAGGAAGGAAGGAAGCGGCGGAAGGAAGTGGCGGAAGGAAGTGGCGGAAGGAAGTGGCGGAAGGAAGGAAGTGGCGGAAGGAAGGAAGTGGCGGAAGGAAGGAAGTGGCGGAAGGAAGGAAGGAAGTGGCGGAAGGAAGGAAGGAAGTGGCGGAAGGAAGGAAGTGGCGGAAGGAAGGAAGTGGCGGAAGGAAGTGGCGGAAGGAAGTGGCGGAAGGAAGTGGCGGAAGGAAGTGGCGGAAGGAAGGAAGGAAGGAAGGAAGGAAGGAAGGAAGGAAGGAAGGAAGGAAGGGGGGAAGGAAGGGGGGAGGGAGGGAAAAAGAGAAAGAGTGATAAAAATCCAGACTAGTGAAAAGGAAAAAAAGAACAGAAGGAATTGTTAGAGAGGGACTGTAATTTATTGAATTCTTTTCAGGAGCAGACAAAAGAGTTGAAAAGTTATGGGTAAGAATTGCGGGATAGGTTAACATGGGTGTCTCTTGTGGTTGTTTACTATAGCCTATCTGTAGTAAGAAGGAAAAAGTTTATGAGGTTTCCTGTGAATAGCTGGAAGTAGCCTCAGAGTCACAGACCCTGCTTCTCCTGGGAGACTTCTACTTGCCTGATATTTGTTGAAGGCACAGCATGGCTCCGCTCACAAAGTTCAGAAGTTCCTGCAGACCTCTGATGATGTAAATGGTGGAAGAGCTACCAAGGAAATGTGTTTTGCTGGACCTTGTACTAACAAACCGGGGGGACTGGTTGAAGATCTGAAGGTTTGGGGGGCAGCCTTCACTGTAGTGATCCTGAGATGGTGGAACTCGGGATCCTGCAAAAAATAAAAGCATCAAGCAGGACAAGAGCCCTACATTTCTGGAGAACTAACTGCGGCCTCTTCAAAGACCTACATAGAGGAATCCCCTGGTGTTGCAGTGTGTTGCAATTTCCTGTTTTACTTCCCAGTCCCTTCCCAGGTGTGGCAATACCTCTCTCCCTTCCCCCTCACCCCCTCGCTGAGTGAGTTCTGTCAATCAGGCTTAACATTCCAGCAAGGCCTCGTGTGGCTGGTCAAGTTCAAAGGATGCCCTTCAGGCCTGGGGTCATTGGCCTGTCTAGGTGTCCCTTGTCCCCTGACACCCTCCTCCTCCCACCTGGTTGGTGCTCACCTGTCCCTTCCCCTCCCCCTGTCCCTAGGCTTAAATTGAGCCAGGACCATGTGCTTGGTATTCTGTTGGAGCTGTTACCTAAGATTCAGACGTCTGTGACCATGGAATAAAACTCTGGATATTAATCCTCTGGCAAAATCTGTTTCCTTTTCCTCTTCACCCTAGCCTGAAGCCTTCCACCTGAGGTAAACTGAGTTTCTACAAGCCTGGGTTTGTTTCAGTGCCCAGCTGCAACACCCAGCCAGGCAAAAGTGTCTCTGAGGTGAAACACCACAGTTGCCGCCTTTGGCCCAGCAGCAAGGGTCAGACCAGCCCAGGCATATTCCACCTGAAAATATTGGGATCATATTCCAATACCCTGGGATGGGGATCTAGGAAATAAAGTGGTCCAAGACAGCTGGTCAGTATTCAATAATCACTTCCTCCAAGCTCCTGACCAGTTTATCCCCAGGAGTGAGAAATCAGGCAAAAGGGCCAGGAGACCTGCATGGGTGAGAAGGAAGTTCCAGCAAATCTCAAACAAATAAAGAAATTTATGGAATGTGGGAAAAGGGACAGGCTGCATGGGACTGTAGGAACATCCTCAAAATATACAGGGATTTGACAGGGCCAGCCCTGTCAAGGCCCACTTGGAATTGAGTCTAGCAAAGGATATCAAGAACAACAAGCACAGCTTCTACAAGTACATGAATGTCAAAGGGAAGAATAGGGGAAATGTGGGACCACTGCTGAATTTGTGGGTGTTCTGGTGATGGAAGATACAGAGAACACAGAATTACTGTATGCCTTCTTTGCCTCTGTCTTCAGTGATGAGGCTGGCCATCATGAATCCCAACTAAGAGAATTAAGAGAATAAGGCTGGAGAAAGGAAGATTTCCCCTTGGTCATAAAGTTGGGTTAGAAATCAGCTAGACAGACTCAATACCCTTGTATCCATGGGCCATGATGTTGAGCATGCTAAAGGAGTTGGCATATGTTGTTACTAAGCCCTTGTCTTTGGAAAATAATGGCAAACAGGCGAGGTGCCTGATGTCTGGAGGAAAGCCAGCATTATGCCTACCTTCAAAAAGGGAGAGAAGGACAACCCTATGAATAGGCTTTAGAATTGCAGTTCTGGCTGCACTGGGGTAAAATATGAGCTGAGCTTCCTGAGTTTTGTTTGTTTGTGTTTGTTTGTTTTATTATTTGCTTGTTTTATTGTTTGTTTGATATATTGTAATCTCCTGGGCTCAAGTACTTTAAAAGACTGCTTCTAAAAGGCATAGAAGCATTCTCGTTACAAGGTTGAGTACAACTGAACAGTTCCAATACTGAATATGATTTGATATGGAGAGTACCTTAATTTCATCTGTAATTCTTTGGGATAGTGCTAAAATTCTCAGGAAATATCCAGTCTGCTTTGTTGCTCATTTAGAGCTGATGTTCTAAGGGTAGAGATTTGTAATCAGTGAAGATTTTTCAGATCATAGAAACTACACGCATCTTAGAAGAGAACAGTTCACATGAGAAAAGTAAATTAGTGCCTACTCCCTGGTGCTCGTGACAAAGAGCCAGAACTGACATCTATTGGGACACACACAGGTCAACTGTGAAACCACTGATAAGAAAATAATACCTTTTTTTTTTTTTCCAATTGGGTTATGAAATATATTGAAAATGCCCAGGATAATGTTATTATGAAAAGAATAAAAATCCTGTGGGGAAGGACTGTGCAAGTATTTGTTATTTATTTTGACTTAATCATTTATATCTTCAGCATCTATGCAGTCGTTTTTACTAATTGTTTCAACTGGATCTCAGTCAGTTAATCTCAGTGTTAAACAGAGTCTTTTGAGCAGATGTGCACTGCAGTATTATTAAATCCATTTTCAGAATAAGCCTGCATTTCTCCTTGTTGCAATGAGAACAATAGCAAAGTGTAGAATTCTTTGGCTTAAGAAAAGACAAAAACTCAAAGTACTTTCTTTGGAGGAAGGAAATTTTAAAATGGGTACTTTCTGGGGTTCTGAGTCAAACAGTGTTTTAAGATTTGAGGAACAATAAATATCGGTTAACTGAGGACATATAGGAAGACAAGGCACATCATATTGGAGCCAGGAGAGGAAGAAAGTCACTTAGCAGATAAGTTTTGTATCATTGAATATTTATCTTAGTAAAGAACCTGATACTCCTAACTTCAGACATGGAGTTCATGGGGTTAAAAAGGAGTCATGTGGGTGAGGGATTTTGTTTGAGTTTATGGCATTTCTAAGTGTGCATCCAAATGATCAACAAAAGGCTGGAATTCAGACTTGGTGCTTACAGAAGATGAAAGTATATTCTAGCAAGAATTACAAATAGATGAGATAGTAATTTACCAAGGTAAAACACACTGAGCCAAGTTTATTCCTAGGAGAGGGTTAATCAAGCATTTGTATGCATGTACTGTACATCTACTCTTTCTTTTATATTTTTCTTCTCTCTCTCCTTATGTCTCCTTTTCTAAAAAGAGAAAATCTATGCGGCTGGTGAACTTACCATTTATGAACTCCTAAAATGAAAGAGAGCCAAGAAAAGTCTATATATGTGTATGTATATATTAGTGAAGAATGCCAGGCATCAAATAACCAGAAACAAGATAAAAGACTAAGGCCTAAATTCAGTATGGTAGGCATGAGCAGCTGCAGCACTGAGAGATCTTTTCTGTCTGAGGGGACAGGTGAAAAAATGAACTTGCAGCCCTTGATTTTAATAGTTTATCAGTGGAGGAGAAGGACATGGTAGGAATGGGGAAAAGATGATATGAATAATCAGGCAAACCTGACGTACCTACCTCTTTCTCAGCAAATCAATTAACAGTTTTTCTGGGAGGCTGGTGAGTCCTTTGGAGGGAGGGAGAAAGGAAGGAAGGGAGGAACAAAAAGAAGGAAGAGGGAGGCAGGTAAGCAAGGAGGGAGGGAGGGATGGACAGAGGGAGTTAAAAATCACCAAAATATTTTTTTAAAGTTTTTTTAAGAGGAGCTGGTGTCAAGGCAAAGAATTCAAACTAAAACCCCCTCATTTTTATAGAGTGCTTACTTGACACAACTTCAGAACTATCAGAGAGTAGTCTGAACCGAGAGATCATTCAAGAGTTCTAATACCTCAACTTTGTTTCCATGCTATGACACAGGATGGATGTGCAGTGTGCTTACCAGATACATGGTTTTGCAAGGATCAGAATTCAAGTTTAGATTCACCCCTTTTAATCTATCAAGAAGTCATTCAAAGCCCTTTTGGTTTTTTTGTTTCTGAGAAAGGACTGAGGAATTCCGAAGGCTGCATTTCTCATGGCAAATAACAAAATACAACAATCTATTCAACTAATCTGGAATATAATAAACAAAATTGAAGTATTAGCAATCTCTCCAATTTAATATGAAAAGATGTCCACAAAAGCAAAGCATTTGTGTACAAAGAAAAATCTGATATTAGCAATGAGATCAGCCTTTTATATATCTAATGTAATTACAATTCTTTCAATTACACATCCCATGATTGCCTTTTTCCTATATGAGCTAAATCTCGCCAGTGATTTATATAAAGTAATTCTCATCTTCAGTAACTGAAAGGTAAGGAGATACTGCCCTAAGCAGCAGATTCAATCTTTTAGAAGTTGTTCGTTGTCTTGCAAATGGTACTCTGTGGTCACAAACATCCTCTGTGAGTCTAAACCTCAGTGTCAGAGGTAGGAGAGTTTAGCTTTGGTTGAAAACATGCTAACATGAAAAGTTGGACATTTTAGCAGGGAGAAGTGGACTATGCTTTTAGCTCCAAAGCTGGCTACTTGGCCTCTGTGTGGCTAGCCATAGATGGATCTGAAATTCAATTTGGACAAGTGACAATAAGGAGCTACTGCATTGTCAGGTAATGGGGAAATGGGAGCAAATAAAAATGTTGCCCTTGATCATGTAATGATGTGACCAGTCTTCTTCAATGCAAAGCCCTCCTTTAGAACACCTGTTCAAGTTTCTTTTGAAGCTACTGAGAAGTGGCCATGTTGAAAAAAAAATCATTAAAAAGTTAAAGCTAAGAGAGTGTTCAGAAAGTTTATTTTTGTCAACTCTGGCAATAAATTATGGCTTCCCAACTGAGATAGGCATCTCATAATGTGATACTTCATCCTAATTCAAATGATCTGTAGAACTGTATGATGAAGAAATCTTTGAAAGACTTTGCCAGCCACAATTTTTTAGACTTTGTTTGCACTAGCAACTTAACCATGTCTCCTTTCTCTTTTTTCATATGTCCTTCATTTGCATATTTTATTTTACTTACTTGACTACCTGACAAGAAATCATGTGGGCAAAAATGTCCAAATTTGATTATGAAAAGGTCATGAAATCAGAGAGTCATAAAAGTGCCCAGCTTGGAAGTGACTCGAAAGTTCATGAAGTCCAACCATTCGTGGGACAATAGGGCTCTTATTGAACTAGCCAGCACTGTGCCCAATCGCATTTGGAAAATCTCAAGAGATAGGGACACTGAGACGCCCCTGGGGATCTTGTTCAAGTGAAGGGTTGTTCTCCCTGTAAAAAAATTATTTCTTATATTTAATCATTTTTGTGGCCTTCCTTTGCACCCTTTTCTTCTGTCCATGGTTTTCTTGAATTGTGAGGACCAGAATTGGAAATTATATTCCAGGTGTGGTCTGACAAGCACTGGGAAGATTGGGATAATCCCATTTCTATCTGTGCTAATAATGTCCCTAGGGATGCAGATCAGGATCAGTTCTGTCTTTGTTGCTGCCGTAACACACTGATCTATGTTTATTTAGGTTGTTTACCAGGATTTCCCAGCAAGGCTGCTCCCCAAGCCCACAGTCCTAGCTTATACTGAGCTCTTTGATTATGTCATCCCAGGTACAGGCTTTTTACTTGGCTGTGTTAAACTTCAGACTGTTCTTGATGGCTCACTCTTCTGCCTGACTTTCTTTGCAGGATTAGCTTTCCCGAGTGATGCCCCCACTTCACCACGCAGTCTGGTAAGGGTGCTTCCAATCCAATCCAGGGCAAAAGCTGAGTGACGTGGGGGCCATCTCTGGGAATGCCAGTTGTTGCAGACTGCCAGCCTGAGTAAAAAACACTGATCACCACCCACTGAGTGCAACCCGTTAGCAGTTTCCTACTCATCTTGCAGACTCATCCAGTCTGTATCCTAACAGATTGGACTTAAAGTCTCTGGAGGACTGCTTTTACTTTATTCTCAAGTGTGAAAATCATCTTACAGAGCAGCTTTGCCCTCCTTAGTGGAAACCATCTTAACACTAATATTTTAATGGGGATTTAAATATTTGTTGTCAGGTATGCAGGCTATTCAAAGAACCAAACCCTGAAACTTTGGTTCCTACTTGGAAGTTTATACCACTTAGTTTGATTTAAACCAAAATATTCTTGTGGGCATATGTCATATATAGTATGCAGCATGCTTTTTTTTTTTAATGTGTGTCAGCTTTGTTTCCTCATGCAGATGTCGCTTCTATAAGCTGCTAATACTTAGGAGTCTGTAGATCTTGCCCTTTTGTCCTCTGGAGTATTTCTGATACATTTTCTTGTTCAGTTCCCTGAAATTCCCTTTTTAAAATAAAACCTAGCTAAAATATTAATAAGGTAAATGAAGCTGGGATTGTAAAAACATATCTCTGCAGGTGGATGTTTCTGCCTGTGGTTTGTTAACTGTTCTGTGCAGCCAAAGTCAGGTTGAAGAAGTGTGTTGGATGCTTCTACAGAGTTCACTGAATTCTTAGTCTCTCTCAAACATCAGTTGAAAATAATATAGAGCACTTTTCTCTCATGGGTTTAAGCAACATTTTTAGTCATTAGAGAACAGTTCTAGCGAGTAGACTTGTTAATGAACGTCTTGCTCAATAAACAATTTATAGGTTTATTTGTTTGCGCTGCAGTCTAAACCCCTTGTGTTTAAACACTGAGGGACAGCATTCAAAATTACTTCTAATTGGATAGACCATCTCATTGGACATTTTGTTTGCCCTTGTTAACATATACTTGCTTCCACAGTCTCATTTGCTTCACCTATCAGGAAAAAAAACATGCTAATTTTCATTAGTAAAATCCATTTTAAGGTCTACAGGAGGTAAATTATTTTTAAAATTAGTTTTTTATTTTATTAGTCAGGTTGCATTGTGTCAAAACCATGTTGGAGTCAATGGCACTTCATTTGACCTTGATAATATTGACACAATCACTCTATGTCTCTGTTCAGTATGATGCCATTAACCCTCTGAAACTAACAAATATTTTTAAAAAGACAACAAGCATTTTTAACTAATTACTTTTGAATAAATTCTTACAGTGTTTTTTATTTCTTACTAGCTTTATTTCTACACAAAGAGAATGTATGCAGCAATTTAATTCATTTAGCATATGAAAATCAGAGGAGAAACACCAGAAATCAGATATAGAATTAGTGTTATGCATATACTTCTAGAAACTTTGGCCAATGCATTTGACTCCCAGGTACAGTAAAGTAAAAGAGCTCAAGCACAAATTTGCATAAAGTAATGCATAAAATGCATAAAATACTGGCTACTTTGGCATACAAAAATAATAGGGGGATACAGTGAAGTTTTTTAATTGCACCTGTATTATTTAGGAGGTTATTAGCTTCCCATGTCACACACACTATTTTGAAACTTTACCCTTGCTATGCTGCAGTTGTCCTCCTGGGATTGTCAAGTACTTGAGTACAATGCTGATCTGTAATTCAATATATTAGAAAGCAAGGAAAACCAAAACTAGCTTTCTTTGCCATAGAACCACATTGATAGAGGAAATGATAATAAGTAAATAAAATTTAATTTTTGCTCTACACACTTGCTAAGAAATACATTAGTGAGATCATTAAAATCATTATTGTAGGCACTTCATCCTTTCATCCTTGCTGGAATTTCTGTTTCCAAACTGTTACCTTATAGTAATTTAAACTCAGAGAGACACAATGTGAAGTGATATTATAAAGCTGAACAGTCCTGGAAGAGGATATCATGAACCTGATAGGCAGCCATTATTTTCTTGACACGACAGTAGAGTGAAGTTGATAGCAAAGGAAAGTAATGAAGACTTATTCAAAGTTCTGTATACACAGGGGCTGACCTGATCTGAGGTCACTTCTGAAATGGAGAGTAGGAATTTGATGATGGCTCTGTTTAATATCACATGCTATTAATGGACTCTTTAACTATCAAACTATTAATGGACTTATTAAGCAGATGAACGAAGCAACTAGAGTGCTTACTTATGCTACAGACTTAGATATGGGCCAACCATGAGTTTGATGTGGGCAGACACGATGACAGAATACAGGAAAGATGTTATGACAGAGCTTCAATGTGAAACCTGGGACATTCTAGGTGTTAGAGAGAAAGAAGCATGGGGAGAAAACAGTGAATAGTGTACTGGTGTGCATTGTACACTTGTTTCTCTTTTGAGCTAAATAACAGCTCCTGACCTGCTGCCTCTATGCTTTTCATTCATTGTAAAATGAGATGTCTGAAAAATACAGGTATGTCCTCACTGGACAGTCTCTGTGAAAGTACACTGGAAGATAACCACTGAGGTAGCTCTATCTTTCTCATATGGAGCTCTACAAAAACAACTGCTTTATAATATTGTCAAGGGAAAATATTAATTTTAAGTTGTGATGTCTCTCTGTAATTTTTTAATATTTATTGTGGCTGAAGTGTCACTTGACCATTATTTGCTCTCTATCATAGTGGTACACATCAAGGGAAAACAAAGATCACAGATCAGTCAAGGTGACACAGAATATAGCATCATGTGTCCCAACTGTTCATGCAAACATTCTCTATGATTTGACTTCCATGCTCAAGTCTTTTCTGTAATACAAATATGCTCTGAAAAAGACATCTGCTGCCTTTGAACACTTTTGTGGCTTGTATCCAGCTTTCATTTGGCATTTCTGTAGTGGGAACTTGCTTTCTCTATATTGGTGGCAAAGCGCTGCTTATCAAAGTATTTCTAAAAGGGACACCAAGTGACTTCTAATTCACATGTTCATTCATCTCTTTCTTATAGATATACTGATGAAGTTGACCAGAACCAAACACAACCCTATATTTTCCTTTTGTTTATAGGTTTATGTTTTTTGGGCTACCTGTGCTCAACATGCATTACAAGTACTGAGAAATAAGCAGCCTACTTGTAAAATACTAGTAAAGACATGGTTTATGCTATTAGAAAGTTTGGTTCAATATGAAATTTGAATCCTCTGTTAGAGGAAACAAGCCAAAATCCCCTTTGTGTTCAATTATTTAAAAGCAAGTATTAGCACCTCCTGTACTTTCTCATGTATTGACATTTTGATGAATTTTATTTGTCTCTGTATTCATCTCTGCAAAAGACTGAAATGATGTCACTAATCAGTAACTGTTGATTAGAAAACCAGCATTTTTCTTAAAAAAAAAATTCAAGAGTGTACTGTTGCAGATTCCTTTCTGCTTCTGATTTTTTGCCCAATAAAATTACTGAAACCATTACTACTCCATAAATGTGTAAATAATTTTCTATTCTCTACTGTTTTTTGTTTCTCCAGTAATATGCAAAGACTGTTATTATCTTGTAGGCACAGTTAGATTTACAAGGACCCAAACATTTTTTATCTGAGTCCTTTCATATCTATCAGCAATTGCATTTCAGTCTCTGAAACTCTCTAACTTGCAGCTCTCTAACAGAACTTAGCTGTGGTTCTAGTTTTCTCTGTAATGTCACCATTACTTGCTCCAGTTCTTTCCTACTAGTGTAACATTTGAGTTCATTTTTATGGTTTGTTTTCCTGGAACATACCCAAACCCTTCAAATACAGTCTGGTATGCTGTAAACATGTCAGCATTCGCTTCTTCCTGCTTTACAATATTGACTCTACATTTATGCTTGTTACTACTGGCACACCAAGAATTGCTTATAAGCCAAACACCACAGTGTGAAATAAGTGTTTGCTTCTGTTCTCTCCATATAGAAAGCACAGCTCAAGTTAAATTTCCCAGATGCTTGCCTTTCCTTATATGAAAGAAGACCTGATGCTGAGCAGGGTTGTGCAGCAGTGGTTGTTGGCAAAGTCTCAATGATCTGGTCCTCCTTTGAAGTATCACAGACAAGCACATTCATAATTATCACACTTAACTTCCCTTACAGTCACTGCACATTTTTGATAAACAGTTGTATTGGCTAGATTTCCAGCAATTAAATTCAAACCCAAAATATTGTGTGAAGAGGGTTTTTGTTCACCATCTGCTATACTGTCTCATGTGTCAGTTGTGCAATTCTAGTGAACTTTTATGTATAACTTCCTGCTTTTAGTCATAATTGGACTTCATCATCCTTCCTCTCTCACACCATTTGGTGGGCAGTAGTGCAAAGCACTGAAATGAGCCCTGTAAGTTAGCCATTACAGCAAGCCTGAGGATGGTCCTTGTTTTTCATAGGGTAGGTGTACACACAAGATTGTGATGATTTTCCCCATATGTTACAGAACATGAAACATTTCATCTGATATGTAGCAGAACACATAACATTTCTTCTTCTACAGGTAATTCCTTCTTATTAAAAGAATAAATTCTTACATGTTACTGCCCTATGCTTGTACTTTTGGAATGTTTGACCACAATGACTTGCCTTGCAATGGTTATCCTAAAGACCTGCACACAGCAGAATGATTCACATCACAGTTAAACTTAGAAGCTACTTTATGGTGGCTTCATATGCAGCTGTAATTGTACTATATTTATTTTCTTTTGTGCAAAAAGGAGAAACCCCCACATGCTTTTTGTCTATAGTGCTCTCAGACATTTTTCGTATGTACCGCAATAAATCTGCTTCCAATCAATGAAAAATGCTTCTTTAAAAAAAAAATCTGCTTCTTTTTAAACACAGATTTTTCTTCTTCCACATGGAGAAATAACATCACATATTTTCTTCTGGAGCATGTATGTAATGCTTTTATGAAATCTGTCACGGAGCGTGTTGGTGGTATATCTGCATAAGCAAAACAACATTGCTTAGTAGTTTTGCTTATGCAGATAAGTGACAATCAGACATGAATTTCCTAAGCACAACGGGTACAATGAGTGAATTGCAATTCCTCTCCTAAGATTTTTGTTGCAAGACACGCTCACACACACCACACTCACATGAACTAGCCACTGCCCCGCAGACCAGCACAGCCCAGTCCAGCATGACAGGCCCAGGACGCTCAGGAGAGCAGGTGACCTCCACACACTAGAGCTGCAATGCAGGCTTTGCCTTAGTACAGCGTTGGACACTTGTTGACATGGGTGCCCAACTGAGGAGCTGCTGTTTTTGCTGTTATGTTGCATGTCAGGTATCCAGCATGCACTGAGGATATGGCTCAGGGCCAGTCTCTGCGATTCCTCATCTGTGGCCAGTGGGCAGCTGTCACCAGGGTTTTTGTCATCTTCTGTTCCCCTGTTCCAGATGTCTTACACAACAGTGAAACTTGCATTGGTTATGTGACAATCTTTTTTGTGTTGCTTCATTGTTTTTCAGCTCATATTTCAGTGATCAAATCAGTTATAAATGGGCAAGTTTTGTCAAAGTCTCCTCTTTGTGAGCCCTCAGGTAGGCTTTGCCCCAGCAGCTGCAATGTTTTCTTCTGTTGTGTAAAAGCTTGTTCTGAACTTAACTTTCTTGGTGACAAGCTGTCAGTCATTGCACTCTGCTTATAAAATAATCCCTACATTCAATTTTTATCATTACTGTTTCTTAAATGTGCAGAAACAGTAGATACATGGATATTCAATATTCATATATCATCTTTATTAAAAGCATTTGATCCATTGCCTACTTTTTTCATACAGGCAAAACCAGATTTGTTATACTCTTACTCAATACAATAATTATTTTGATTAATTTGATTACTGTTTCTACCAATGTTCTCATACAGATTCACAAACCACATTCATGAGCATAAAACACATGAATTACTAAAAAAATAAATGGAGGATGGGAACATTTCCAATTTTACCTAATTTCAGAACTTGAAAATTATATCAGGGCAGACCTGGCTACTTCCATTCAGTGAATGTGTCTGAAATATGAACAGACATTTCTCAGCTTGGAGGAAGAATGTGATCATAACTGCAACCAAAAAAGACCACTTGTGATGTGTAATCTGACCTTTATGATGTGCCATATTAATTTTTGCTATTATCTTCATTAGAAAAAGCTTTCTTTTTTTTTTTAATGGTAAATTAAATGTTTTGTTAATGAATTATTCATCATAAATGTATTTAGTTACTTCCAGTAATGATGTAATAAGAGTCTGGGGCTTTGAGCAGGGAGAGGGTGGGACAAGATAGTATATTTAACTGTATTTAATAGCCTATACAATATATCACCAGTAAACTCATTAAATACCAAATACACTGCTGTTTGCCTTCACCTATGTTTTATTAATTGCTATACTTTCAGTAACCTTATAAATGTTTCACTGTATCTGAAATATACATTCATTATGCAATAAATGATTGAAGCTCAGCAATGGGTTTTCCTTTAAGCATAATTTATGACTTGCCTTGGCAGGGTAATACCTCGAAACTGTTTGCTGCTTCTGCCAAAGAGTGCATAAATCCTTACAAAAAAAAAAAAAAAAAAGAAGAAGAAAAGAAAAGCAAGCTTATGGTTAAACCATGGAACTATAGTTTATCCAATGGAATTATGCCTAAGTTCAGAAAAGTAAGTCTCAAAATTTTGTAGCACACATTTCGTACAATTGTTTCAAAGCATCATTGATTTTACAGGTTTCCTGAACAAGTCCTTTTTCCAAATCTCTTGCAGAAAAATTGTAAGTATAGAGCTGATGTAAGTATTCCAAGTATGCAGTGTGTTCCACTTGAAAATCTTGTTGATAGCTGAAGCAGGAGGAAATGTGTGTATATAGCTAATAGGGAACATGATTGAAACATGTCATCAAAGTGGTCTGCGCTACAGTGACAATAAAAATACTGAGTTTTGACAGGAAGTTTTCATATTGAACATAAAGTTCATGAATTCAATCAGAAGGATTTCAGCTCACTGCAGATTTAACTAACATCATAGAAAATGATGGAGTAAGAGCCAGAAAGATAATTATTAGAGGCACCATAATGAAGAAAAGAAGTGGAAGAGAATAGCCAAAATGGAAGGAAAGAATAAAAGTTTTATACATTTAAATTTTAAAGTACATTGAAGAAAAAGTAAATTAAGCAATCCTGGAAACTGAGATGAAAAAATACTTCATTTAGTGTCCATTCAAAATATTTTAGCTGGAAGAGTTCCATATGGGATTTTAAACTGATTTGAGTAATGAGAATGATGCAGAACAGACTAAGGAAACAGACCATACCTGCCTGTGTTAGAAAGTTCAGGGCTGACTTTCTGTGCATTGTTCAATGTCTCTGCATGCTCAGAATGAGTTTTTGGATGATGCTTTGTGCTTTCAGGCTTGTTCATGCCATTTGCTTACACCACAGTGCTTGACACCTGGACTACCATGTTACTTTGTTGTGATGTGTTTTTAAAGTCCCCCAGTTTTCTCCCCTATTTTATGTATGCTCCCCCTCTGTTCTGTGTTAAATGGTTCCTCCCTACACAGTTTTCCCGCCACTGTAGACCTGACAGTTAAGTTACCATGGATACCCCTTCCCCCTCCACTGCCAATCTCTTATGTTATGTAATTTCCCCTCCCAGGCTTTACCCTATAAGTAAGTCTTCCCTCCCCCCTGGGCCCAGTCAATCACCCCCACTCCTCCCAAGCTTCTAGAAACTTCTCCTCCCTGGGGGTTGTGGTTGGCTGGTGTCCCGGGGCCCCTCCTTTGCTTTACATTTAGTGGCTATATCCTCATGTCAGTTATGTTTTGTACCTCCCTACCTATTCATGGATTGGTTTGCCAGGTTTCCCTCCCTTCTCCACCCCTTCACTTTAAAACCCTGTCGCTCCCCCTGTTCCTTGCCATTTGCTGGGGGTTCTAGTATCTGTTGGTTGTCCTCTGCTGTGGGATTCTCCAATAAACCGACGTGTTTTCCCCTAGCAAGTGGTCGCCTCCTCATTCGTCCTTTATAGCGCAAGCAGTCCGATTCCGCGATCCAGCCCAGCCCAAGGCCAAGACGCCAAGGGGGGCTGGCCTCCGATGCGTAGGGGCGTCGGCCACTCTCACCCCTTCAGCTAGCCGGACTTAGGGCCGCGTACGCCCTAGCGCATTACTTATGACAGCAGTAACTTAGCAGACAACATTTAGTGAGATGTCATCCCCTTCCACAGAAGATGCAGACATTCTTAGAATTCTCAAGGCCTGCACCATGTCCTTGATTTACCTTACGATGTGGGAGACATTCTCAGCTTGGGGACTTTGTTAAAGGACGATGTTAATTTCTTGTCTGAATCTTAACAATTGCCTAAACCTCCATTTTCTTAGTTATATCAAGGATGGGAAAAACAGGCCTGAGTCCTGCTACCATGCTGCTGCTCTCCCAGTAAAGGGTTGCCAATTCTTTCTTCAATGTGGAGCAGACAGAGCAGTGGCTGGCAGACACCTCAGTTTTGGGTGGGAGAAGCTTTTAGTAATCCAAACATCTTATTACTTACAATTCTTTTTTTTTTGAACAGTGTATAGGAGCTTACCAGGAAAACATGCATTTATTACTCTGAAAAGAATTCAGCATCTGTTTTTCCTCACTCACAACCTACTTTGACAACTTTTGGCTTAACTGACTCACTTTAAGCAGATGGAAAATACCAAATATACTTGGCTTGTAAGGAAAACATTAAAGAATGCTTTTTAATATAAAAAGTTGTTTCTTTCCATTGCATAAATTGTTTCAGTTTTTACTGAATATGCCTAGATGCCAATCAGATAACAGAAAAAAATTGCCTTTTGATTCCCTGGTTTTTGGCCTTGTAAGAGTTTATCTTTAATGATGTGCAGATGACCAGTTACTCATCTGGATCAAGTGGCCTTCTCAGAACACAGAGCTCACTGCTGATACGGTTCCCGACTAGGTTAATAATAGATAAGTTCTTTTTCTGTGTAATTCATTGATGAAGCACTTACATATGTGTGTTAAGCCACCAGTGAGAAAGAGGTTCCTATATAGGAGTATTATTTTAAGTCTCCAAATCAAGACCTGTAGCAGTGACAATATTGTTTTAGATCGTTTAGCTGCTCTCAATAATGAAAACGAAACCTTTCAGACACATATTGCTTCACATCATACCTAAGAACAGATCCACATGAGTATAGACTGAGGAACTATGCTGTGCTTTACTTTGTTAGGTGTACAGTATTTACTATGATTCTTTTACTCATTTTTCAATACAGTTCCTGCTCATAAAAGCGAATCCAGTAACCCAAAAGATGAACAGAAAATATATTTTAAGGAGATTGTGTTTTAATTACATATTTTGGACTTTCAGGAAGATTTGGCAAAGCTGAAATGAATTTTCAGATTATTTTCTCTTTATGAATCTGTGTTTTTGCTAAGAGCTTAAAGCAGAGAATTTGAGACAGTTTTATTCACACTGAATAATCCAGCTTGCAAATAGAAAACTTTAAATAGTCTTGATCTGTCTACTGAAGTCAATATTTTAGAGAGATTTTTTTTCTAAAAACACCTATACCTATACAAATGTCAAGGCTTAATTCTATGTTAAATTCTTTTATATCCAAAAATTATCTGGCATGTCAGAAAGTGTTCTGAACTTTTGGCATAATGGGAAGAAGGTGGTCCTAAGTGAAGGAAATGCAAGTGATTTTTGTTACTTGTTAATAGTTCTTAATGTATATAGTTGTCTAAGAGCTCTTGTAGGATTTGCTAAATATTTTCATATTTATTAATTATTATCCTGGGACTGTATCATAAGATGTCTCATATGCTTCTTCCTTGTCTTGACACAAATTAAAAAGTCTGGGTTGCCCTTTCCTTTGTAGAAAGGCAATATATTTTACTTCAATTGTACTCTTATTACATAAATTATTTTATATATATATATGTGCCAACTCTACTCCTTAATCAATATTCCTGTAATGAAAGTGGGAAAGATTATCATGCCCTCATGATTCTGAAATGCATTTGGGCATTGCACATTATCTCATATTTTATCTGTTCACATACTTTGCGTCTCCTTTCTGACTTGCACCTGGAAGCCCAGTACATAGAATATAATGACTTGCTTCAGGCAGTACACTAGTCATGGAAGTTAAAGCTTTACTGAGTGGTATCCTCTCCTGGAGTACAACCTGTGGCTGGTGATCAGGAACAAATGGGAAGCCAGGTATCTTCACTCTAACAGCTTCAGCTGGTTGCAGGACAATTTGAAATAGAGGTCTTCTCCAACTAATTTCCTTCAGAATGTGTTACAAGGCAGGATGTTGTACCGGTTCAGAAGCTTTAGCAAAACTCCTGCAGGGGAAGGGCAGAGTGGAAACAAGAGGAACCAAAGTGGCAAGAGTGGCTGAATGAGATGTACCTAAAGGTTCAACTTAGAATTAGAAAAGATGCAACATAAGTCAAAGTAAAACCGAAGAAAAGCAGAATGCTAAACATATTTGCCATTCTTGGCATTCTTGCATTCTAGGGGTGAGGGGATTGGGGGGCAGGATAATTTTGCACTTTTTTTCCTGCAAGGGATGAGGAGTTGAAAGGGGAAGAAATAACTGATGGATCTGAGGAATAATTACTATGAAATGCTGAGGATGTCTTTGAAAAGACAAAACTGAGATTGATGGCAATTACAGCTTTTCAGCACTTTCACTTTTCCAAACCAAGCAACCAAAGGGAAGTATAATTCTTCAGCACTCAAAGCTCCTTAAATTGATATTTTAGGATTAATTCTTTGATTCTTGGCTTTTTACATAATTGAACATATTTTATAAGGGCAACCACTACAAGAAAGTTCATGACATCCATTATATGAAGCATAGCCCATGATCATACCTGATTAGACAACTCCTGACCACAGAAGGAGGTATTAAAAAACTGTCCGACTGAATGAGATACTTTACTGTGCCAACTTCCATCTACCATTTATACCAGCCTTAATTATTGTCAGCTAATTCCCTTAGGTTCTTTAATACGTTTTAAGCTACAGTACTTACAAGCTAAGAGCCAGAACTGCCCTTTAATGGCGTTACCTTTTCAGCAGAACCTTTTTATTCTATGAAGAAAAGAATTATTCATTATTTTTTGCCACGATGCAAGTTTTTTCCATTATTGGAGTATTTTGCACCAAAAAACAAATGGCACTTTTTAACTTCACAATATTTGCAATCTGCCATCAGAAAAAAAAAAAAAAAGTGAAAAAACAGGTGAAAAGAAAAGAAATAACTTGATATTCAATTTTCAGCAAGGTAGAGAAGTCAACATAATAAGATATTGTGCTTGCTCCATCACACCAAATGGTAGACAAAGTGCACCTGTAGGCTGTTTTTAAATGTTAGATTGCTATTCAGAGAAGTGATATTCTCCACTGTAGTCAGCAACTTGGCAAATCAGAATGAAATTCAATAATTTTTCCTTTTTTGGAAAGAGAATGAGAAATAAGAACCATAAAGTAGAAATGAGGCTGAACCAAAAAAATTTTATCTGAGTTAGCTCATTTTTCAATAGTTCATAGTTTCAAAACCCTTCTACTAAAACATCCTCAAACCTATATTACCTTTAGTATTCTATGTATCTTTTTGATCATACAGGTGTGTGAAAATTATATATTATGACTAAACTGTCAGGTAAAAATTGCATTTAGGAAAGTAATAGTACTGTTCCAATGCAATATCTCAAGTGGAAATTCTTGATACATTAATTCAATACAGTGCACTATTATTGAAATGTATGTTTCCTTCAAATATTCCCATAAAAGTCAATACTTGTTAAAAGGTGCATTTCTATATAGAATTGCATATGTTTCTACATGACCTTTATAGGCATTGCATATACTTACATGCAGATTTAAATCTCATACTTGTACCACTTGAAGTATAAGCCAGAATGTTGCTTCCTCAGTGATGCAACGCAGGCTAGAACTTAGAAGAAAGGAAGTAGAGAGGAGCTTCCATTTGTGATAAAAATATGTGCGTGTGTGTGGTAGATAAACTCTTTTCATCATGATGTCACTACTGTGTCACACTTCTAGGCGGACCTGTATAGGCAAGCTCTAGCATTCTTAAAGGGATATAAACACACAAGACAATTACAAGGGGCTTTGATCCTTAGAATCCAGGAGAATGATTACAGAAAAACAGTTTGATGAAATGTGGGCTGAAAGTGATGTTATCAACAACTGTGGCAAAACTTTATTTCAGCAAGGACATTTCTGATTCTGAATTTTGCTAAAGGCACCCACTGCGCCAAAGAACTCCCCTCTCCGCTCAGGGTGTACGAAACCGGGGCAGCTTCCAACAAGGGCGCTTGTCCCGGCCTCCGGTCATCCACTCCCCCCCCCCCCGGAACACAAAGCGTGGGAACCGGAAGGGAAGGCGTGGGAACCGGAAGTGGAAGAGGTTGAGGCGGGGCCAGACAGTGAGGCGGGACGAGGGGGCGGGCATGGCACACCACCCCTTTCCGCCCCCTGGGTGGAACACGGGGGCGGAGCCAAACACGGAGGACTGACAGGAGTAACGAGGGAGGAACTTACGGGGGGCTGAAGTGGGGGAGGCAATATGGGAGGAGCGGTGGGAGGAGCCGGATGGGCGGAAGGAGTAAGGGCGGAGTCGGTAGGGGGTTGAACTGTGGGCGGGGGAACGGGATGAGTTGAGGGAGGGGCTAAGTATGAGGGTGGAGCGTGGGCCGGATCATTAAAGGGCGGCACCGAGGGTGGAGAAGTAGGAGGGACGGGAGGTGGATATGAGGGAGGGGCAACCGAAAACGGGGTTGGGTCAGGGGGAAGGAAGGGGTTGGCGTTGGGGAGGAAAGGGTTAGAAGAACACGAAGGAGAAGGAGAAGGAGCCTTGGCGGGAGTAACCACGCGGTCGCCGCCATCTTGAGCTCCATGGGAGCCATTTTGCGTACCATCAATAAACCGTACTAACTTGGGACGAACAACTGGGGACTTGGGGACTGGGATAGAGGGTGAGGAACGAGAGGACGCCTGGCCAGGGCTCCTCGAAGGGGGAGGCCGAGCAGGTCGAGGGGGAGCAGGGGCAGGATGGACCCCCTGCCTCTTTTCGGCCTTTAGAATCCCCCTCGAGGGCTCCTGCCTGCGGGAAGAGGGTAAGGGCTGAGGAACAAGGGCAACGGAACGGGGGGAACGAGGGGATAAACCAGAACTTGCGGGACCCTTTCTAAGCTCCCCTGACGAGCGGAGTACAGCATGTACTCTGCCCGCCCAGTATGCCACGGTAACTAGCTTTGTCTCCCCAGCATTTATAGCTTCATTTAATTTGGCCTCAACGGCTGCCCAAAACCGTGGCTGTCTAGCAAGTTCTGGGGAGACTTCGGGGAACTTAGAAAAGATCCACTTAACTAATGACTTTACTTCTTGCTTGGGCGCCTTGTGCCCACCAGCAAGCAACAATCCTTTAACACAATAATAGACCTCCTTCTGGGATTTTCCCATGCCTGCACCCATGGCTCCCTTCTAGCAGAGTAATCACCCACGCTAGAAGGGGGGAAAATCCTCTGATGACACGAACCACCCGCTTGGAAGAAAAACCGCAAACTTAAACACTGAACCGCCCGCAGCCGGCCCCTGCTCCCCCCACTGCCCCCAAGTCAGGGGTTACCAGTCCGAGGGAAAGAAAGGAGTTGGGTGTTGGGTCCAGCCCCACGTCTGGGGAAATCCGGCACCCACGGGGAAGTAAAAATAAGAAAGGAACGGGGTTTGAGGAGAGCCCTCAGGGAAAGAAGGTGGGGGGTAGGTCCCCAAGACAGGGCTTGTACCCCTAGGGAAAAGGTTAAAAGGCAAGGGGGAAGCCCGGATAGTCCCCAGAAAGGGCCCGGACTTACCACTCCGGCGACGGCGGGTAAAAGAAAACAAAGCGGGGGTCCTCGACTCTGGAGTCGTCCTTTGGGTGGAAGGAGTGTCGACTCCGGTCCTCGGGGAGCGCTGCCCTTATAACAGGGCCTGCTACCACCCGAGGTAGTATGGCGTCCAAGGCACTACAAAGTTCACTCCGCGGGGTCCGGTCAGTGGTCCAGTTGTCCACCTCGGCAGGCCCCACGTTGGGCGCCACATTGGACGAGGGCATACGTGGCCCTGAGGTCCGGCTAGCTTATGGGAGAAGGCGGCCGACGCCTCCGCGCATCTGAGAACCAGCCCCCCTTGGCGTCCTGGCCTCAGGCTGGGCTGGGTTGCGGACGTGGTTGAATGCGCGCCTATGAGCCGAGGAAGGAGGCGACCACTCGCTGGGGTGGAAAACGTCGGTTTATTGAAGGTGAACGCAACCAACAGGTGGAAGAGACCCCAACAAATGGCAAAGAACATGGGGAGGGACAAGGTTTTAAAGGAGAGGGGTGGAGAAAGGAGGGGTGCCCAGCTAGCCAATAACCAAACAACATGGGAGGCCCAGAACTTAATAGACATATAGGAATAACCAATAAATACAAAGTAAAGGAGGGGCCCTGGGACCACAGCCAACCACAACCCCCAGAGGGAAGAAGCCTCTAGAACAGAGGGAGGAGTGGGGTTGATTGACTGGGCCCAGGGAGGAGAAAAACTTGACTTATAAGGATAAGAAAGGGGAGGAGAAGTTACATAACCTAGAAGCTTAAGAACTAAGGGGGAGGGGGTAACCATGGAAACCGGACTGGCAGGAGAACAGTGGCGGGAAAGCTGAGAGGGGAAGAACCATTTACAAGAACATGGGGGAGGTTACATCAAGTGGGGGAGCAAACACAAAACTTAGAAAACACACTACAACAGAATTTCACATTGATTTCTGCTTAGATGTACCAAAAATGTGTACAACTTAGAAGTTGAGGTAAATAATATTTTAGCTTTAAAACAGTTCTTCACAGTTCTTTCTCAAAGTTTTTGAGGTAATCTGGGGCTTTTTCAATGCTGTGTGGTAGTCAACACAGAAATCCCCATAAAATTATGTCAAAAGGGAACCAGGGGCCAGCCCAGCAAATGAACAGAAGAGGCAACAAAAGTTTCCAAAGCAGAAAAAGGAGCATTGAGGAGTGGAGGATTTTCCCAAGCAGGCAATTCCACTGTCCTGTTGCTGTAGTCTCAAAGAAAGGAATTACGTCCTATTCATTTATTAGAGGCTTCAGACTCAATTGTCCTGCAGTCCTGTAAAGGGCATTGTCTTCCTTCTACCCAGAGTTGTCATGCACTGGCAAACACTTTAATGGGAGGCAAATGGAGAAGAGAGGGGACTTTACAAAAAGCAGAATGACACAAGAATAAGAAACTGGAAAAGAGGAAAGGGGAAGGAAAAAGAAGTTGGAAAACAGAGATAAGAAAGAGGTTAAAGAGTGGAGAACACTGGAGAAATAAAACAAATAACTTGGCAGAAGGGAAGAAAATGGAAGCTTTTGATAGGATAAACCTTCAACCCACAGCTGTTTTTAAATAGTTCCCAAATGTACTGAATTCCTGTAATAAAGCTTTTTAAATTTCTTGATATTATGCTTACCAGTGTAAAGGACAACTTCCTCACATATAAATCAAGCAAAGAGATTAGTAGTATTGGTAGAACTGAAAATCAGAACCTTATCATTACACATCTAACTGTAACAGAATAAGAAAGAATAAATCAGTTAAAGTTGTTACACACACTCCTTGGTTTGTTTCTGCTCTCTTGGTGGTATGGTATCTTTTCCAAAGCCTGTACCTGGTGACAGAGCAGGTGTTATGGTGAATCATGAGCATCTGGAGTCCTCTGCCGAAAGGAATATGACGCACATGTTGATCCCTCCTGAGATCCCCTTGGAGTATTTTTTTAATGTTTGATAATATCCTTTTATGTCTTTCCGTTTTTTCAGGAGCTTGACATTATATATGAAGTCACTACATGATGTCTTTATGTTTGGTAAGTACTATTTCTTTTTCTTTTTTCCTTTGCTAAACCATATATGTTTTCTACTCCAGATCTGCATCTCTCTTAGTGACCACCACTTGCTTAAGGCTTTCTGTTCTTCAGTGCGAAGGCTGTTCCCCATAACTGTCCATTTTGGTGGTCCTTTATCCAGCATCTCATATCTTCACTTGTGCCAGTGCTTCTCTGCTCTATATCATTGTGTTACAGTTGTATTTTTCATTTTACACTAAGTAACTACTCATTAGAGTTACCTGTATAAAACTCATTGGAAAATATTGCTTTCAGTTACACCAGCCTGTCATCAGACAGTTGAAAAAGCTTGGACACAGCAAGTCTCTGCAAAGTCAGCCATTGCAAACTCCATAAAAAGCTGGTGGTTAGTTACTGTCAGTCATGACACTGTTATGAAGCCATAGGACTACAGTGTCCTCTGTAATCCTACCTCGGGCTTTGTGATTCCACTGTTTCTGGGTTTCTTCTGTCCATGTATGTATTGGGAGATGCTACCTGGGAAGCTGTATTAATTAGTCTTTGCTTGGCTGGCCAAAAATGGAAATAGATCAATGCCAAATATTGACATAATTATGACTCATACAACATTTGGAGAGTGGAAAAAGGCAACTGTTACATCACTTTAAAAATGATACATATCTTTTGAAAGTGTTTAGCAATCACGTGGCAAACTCAGCATGCTTGGATAGGCACCAAGATTCTCCTGGCTAATGAACAGAGCTGGAGAATGTCAAAACAGTCTGTAGGTCTTTTACTAGTTTTTAAGGGTCCATCGAGCTGGTCTTGCCAAGGACTTCCTCCTGCTGGGCTGATGAAGCCCAGACAGGTATGCCCAGGAGCATGAGGGCTGTGTCCAGTTAGGGTAAAATTTACATTGTTTACTGGTTCAGCCAGAGATGAAGCTGAGCACATATCCCAGGAACACACACACAGATATGAGCACGGACATGCACAGAGAAAGCGCACACAGAATACTGAAACAGCAGGTCACACAGCCTGCCACAGGCAAGACAATGCCTTCAACATCACCCAAAGAAAGGAATCACATAGAACACAGACAGGTGAGTCCCTTCCTTCTCTTGAGCTGGAAGAGGTAGGATGATACTAGTGCAGTGCATACAAGATACTCTCCAAGTTTACAACCACATACACATTTTCAAGTCCTTCAAGTGTCATCACATTCCCTCTCTTCATCCATTGACTTGTATCCTGGGCCCACTTTATAGGCCCCTTGTTGTCTGGTTCAGCTCAGTGCTCTGTAGGGAACACATGGCATTCACATCTTTGTTCCATAGACATCCCCACACTAACAAATCCCCCTGGCTAGCTAGTGCAGTCTGATATTTGCTAGTGAATATATGCACAAACCCCTCCCTCCCATGTGTTTACTGGGTTTAGGGAAGGTACTGCCACTTGACACAGCTGGCACAAGACCCATGGGCTGTCACCAGCAGTCTGCTTCAGCTGCCAGCACTGTGCATCTCAATCAACTCTTGTCGTGTCAATTTCTCCACAGGTGGTTTTTAGGGTGCATAGCCCTCCTGCTTCAGTGAATGGAGGCTAAAGGCTCTAACTCACTTCAGTTCAGGTCAGAATTCCTACAAGTTCAGCCTGACTCCTGTGGTTGGTCCCAAATTTTACTCACACAGAGGTCTTGCCTGTAGCTGGCACTTAGTCCTTGCAGTACACATGTGCCAAAAACACAAGATGGAACAGACTGTGGTGATCAGGCTCAGGGCTCAGCCAGAAATGAATACAGACTTATGCTGTTTTAAAAGAGTGACCAGCCCCCTTTATAATTCATTTCTGTGTGCCTCCTACTGTTTGTCCTTGTGGTTCTCCTTCCCTTGCATATCGCTTCATAGGTTTGAACACTTCTCCTAGCCCAAGCCCCAAGATCTCTTCTGGTTTGTAATAATATCAGGTGCAGGCTGATCTTCCTGCAAAGGGCATCTGCAGTTTCCTGCTAGCCCACCAATTGATGTGATTGGTGAGGTTGTTTCTTGTTATTGTCTCCATTTCTGGTTAGACATGAGTGTCTGTATATTTTGTTTCTGGCACTCCTTTTCTTACTCCATTTCCCAGCTAACCACATCCATGATCAGAAAACCGTTTTGGCATAAACATTCTTATACTCTGAAATGTCCTCAGTAACTGTGAATGGGCAGACTTGGTGTCTCTCGTTGTTTCATGTGTTAATCTGGTTTGTGTCTCTGAAGTTTCTTGTTTAAAGTTTCCCCTCTCCTTATTATCCATTTTTTCCATTGAAGAGGGCCTTTAGCCAGATGCCCTTAAAGGAGCAGACAATCTCCTGCACATCACAACATTTAGGAAATGTAGCATAAACAAATTGCTGTTACGGCTGCTGATGAACTGGTAAATCAGCATTGCCTTCATTCAATGAGGTGGTTCAAGTTCAGCTATCACAGTGTTTCTTGGTCAATGATGAAGTGAAAATGAGGGGCTCTTCTCTGGTAGTATAACAATGAGAACCATTCAAAGCAAGTATGACTATGTGAACCTAAAGAAACTTGAATACAGCCAAATAATTAATATTTAACTTTTTTATATAGTTTAAGCTTGAATTACTCCCAATAGTCATTACTACAGTGTAATTACTTTTGGCCTACACCAACACCATTTCATTTTAGCACTTCAGTCTAGTGGATTCCTTTCCATTGTTTACTTGACAGCAACAATGAGATGACACATCAACACAGGCAAGTAGTTCTCGTAAAATTCTCTCTCACTCTCTCTCCTTCTTAGTCTATGTCTCTTTCTCTTCCCAAGGATCTTACAGGTTTACAGCTGGATATCCCCCTGTTTTATTTAGAAAATAATTATTCTGATCAACCCTATACCAAATCCCAGGCTGTGTGGGTGAGAATTCCTACAGGATTCCTAAGTGAATGAATTACAGAAATAGGACTTCTGGGTAAGGTATCCATTTTCTCAAATGATTCAGGTTTTCCCTATTGGGTGACCATATCACTTTTACAATATTCTATTGAACTGCACTTTCTTTTTTTCCTCCAAAAATCTCATCTTGTTTTGAAGTTTGCCTTTCCAGTTACTGATGTCACCAGTTTTTCTTGAGTTGTTGGTAGCATTGGTTGGAAGACAAGATGGCATTTTATGAAATTAAACTTCTCACATTTCTTCATGATTCATGTAAATCAACTGTATAGAACAATACAAGGACACTGCTTGTTTTCTACTTGGAACTGTTCTATGAGATTGAATCAGAAATTTTCAGGAACTACTTAAGCATACTTTCTAAAGCTGTTTCCATGTGAGTTAGGGTAAAATTTACATTGCCCTGAATGACACCAGAGATAAAGGAACAGGCTGAATCACTTTTAAAAATTTCTGCATACTTGAATTTCATGTCTATAAAGTCTGATCAAAGACTGACTTGGGCTACCCAAGAGTTTTCTTAACTCACCAAGCATATAAGGGCAAGGGATAAAAGGAAAAGTTCACTTCCATTTTTGATATGGGTAATTATGGATAAATATTCTCAGTAGAAAATATAGTGACAGCATGCAATATTCATTACTCTACAATTACTTTTTCTTGACTCTCATGACTACTTGAGTCTGTTGGTCAGATTGCAGAAGGGTGTTGAAGAAAATTATCATGTCTGACTTCCAGTGCTCCTCTCCTAACCTACAACTTCAAATATCAATAGTCACTAATTGTAATTATTCAGCTTCTCTATAATGGAGTGGCTAAGGAAGAAGAGCACTGCTCTTCATTGCAACTGAACAACTGATAACAGAAAGGCAGATTGCTAAAATTACTCCTTTGCTATATATCACTTCCAATTCCCTAGGTTTTAAGGAAAGGGATCCATTTTTTGGGTATGTCCTTTCTTTCTTTTTGAAATTGAAATGGCTGGTTTAGAACCAGAAGTACTATTATTATATAAAGTACCAAATGTCTTACATTTTTAGAAGGTAGCTTTAATCAGAAGATATTGTTGGTTATGTGGCATAAAATCAAAGTGAAAGGCCATGGACACAGTGACAAACAGGAAACTGAAATAGATTTTTCTAAAATTGTATTCATAAATATTAATTACCTTTTGTAATGTTCAGAGAAGGATGTCCCTCTTTTGCTTTAATCTCTCATCTGCCATATTTCCACTGACATAAATACAGTTCTGACATACCTTGAACAAGAGACCTCTAGTACAGTATTATTTCCAAAGGTAGGATACCAGTACTACATTGTAGACAGCTCTTGAATAAAGCTAAAGTGCAAACTGAAGAACTTAAATGCTACATAATATAAACAGACACTTTTCCCCTGAGAAAGGTATGTGGAATTTTTCATCTACATGGCATAAGATGCAAGGAAACTGAAAAAATCCATATTAACTTTTAATCTGAAGTAATGCCTTTGTACTTGAAATTCTTCTGTGTGCAAGGACATAATCTAGTTAGTAAAAGAAAGCCCTTGGCCAGGAACATTGTTTATAAAAACTGGTAGCTTTTCTGGCAAGGGAACAAAAATCTCATGTAGGGTGGGACATTTCCCTGAAGTGACACAGTGCTGGAAAAAAACCACCTAGCACAAAAAGTGTTCTCTTTGTTAATAAGAATTTTTTACTTCAAGGAGTCACTGAAATCCTAACCAATATTTGCAAGAGAGTCCCTGACAAGGGCCTGTTAGAAAGAGAGTGAAGTCAATAAAAGTAAAGTGTAAGTGTAACATTAATGGCAGGTTCTTGTAGCCATTTTCCCCCAATTATACCATTCCTATTCAAATACCATCTAGAGAGTCTCAGACAGTGTCAAGTGCAATCATTGTTATTGCAGTTGCCAAGGTAATCAATTGAAATCATAATGAAGGGAACAGAAGGAAATCAATAGAGTCTGAAATTACAAATAAAGAGAAGCTATCGTTTAAAAGCATTTGGCTGAAATCTTCCATATTAATGGAGTCAGAAATGGCTGTGTCATTCAGAAGCAGTGTGGTGCATAATTCACTTGAGTGCATTAGAACACCTAAAAGCTATTGCAAAAATTAGTGCTGCCTACCAAGAAAGTGTCCACCTTAGAAGCATCACTGAATTGTTTGGTTTCAATATGTTTTCATATCTAAAACTGTGATTTTTTTTCTCCCTCAAAAAAGCCATGATGATGTAATCTCAATAAACATAGTGTCTATCTCATAATTTCTTGAAGAAGTTTATCTAATGTATACTATCTCTTGTGGAGTTTTCTTCCAGCTAAAAGCCCTAGATGTGGCTGTACCCCAATAGATTTTACACCTCTTAGGTGCCCCAGTGACTGCGGAACATTTGTACCCAATGGCGGTGCTGAGCATTTACAGAGAAATTACATCCAAGTCCTGTTTTACACAGAAATTACACCCATGTCCTCATACATGTTATTTAACACAAATATGTGGAGCATTCATCACTGCATCCAGACAAAGGCATTCTAGGTGTGGTGAAGGGGGTACTGCCCTTTTCTCTTTGGGCAAGTATGACAGCAGGATTCTTTGTTTGGCTTCCGAGAGACAAGCAGGAAACAATGGAGTGCTGAATATATGTTTCTGCTGTGCATGCTCTACAAACCAAATGTTATTGCACCTTGCAAGGCCCAGTAAATAATTATGCTAGAGGAGAAGTTAAGCGTGATGCGATAGCCTGTTACTGCATTCACTTGGGAAGAAGAAGACATGGGTCCCAGCTCATGAACCAACTGGAGCAGGGAATTGAAGTATCCATTGGAGCAAGAAAGCCAGGTCTCAGAGCTAGTCATTATGTTATGCAGCTATGTCCTCTCCCTCCATCCTTCCGGTGAGAGAGGTTGTGAATATTTAATAGTTTCATGCAAAATGGAACAGTTTCTAGTGCAAGATTTGAAAAAAACTCTGTAACGTCCTACAGCATTGCTCTTAGGTCTTTCCTGTGCAAAGCAAATTACCATCATGTGAAAAACTTAATCTATTTGAATTCTTCCTGAAAAGAGTACTCAAACTACTTAGTTGCTTCTGAAGGGGGAGAAAGGCAAGGGTCCACACAGCAATTTTTCAGCTGCATTCAGGAAAAAAAGATGATGAGGGTCAGGTGTTTTTTCTTTAAGGCAGTTTCTCTTATCTCATTGAAGTATGACTTAGCCATCTTAAGGAAATTGCTCTTAAAAGTCAAATAGAAGGAATGGGAACAGAAATTAAGGTATCCCTTCCTGCACGAAATACTAATATATCCAAACACTGAGCTACCAAGATCTTTTTTTTCTCAAAAACATTGATTGGTTTTCACATGGTGTTTAATAAAACCTTTCCATTACCAATTGCATAGCAGCAATTAAAATTCTCATCAAATCCATCTTAACTGTTTATAGTCTTCCACCAGGGAGCATTTTCCTTGGTAAACATCTGCAGTAAAAGGCTATTTAATCTCTGCAAGTGAAACAGTCAGTTATGCTAATTTATCTCTTTTACAGTCGCTTCACACTGAGATCTTGTACAGATCTAGTCTTCTGCAATAGGTGTATTAAGGTGCACTTTGGCTTGTTCTGAGAGGAAAAAAAGCCTTTGTCTTTTTTCCTGCCACACCAGCTAAAGTTAGGTCTGATTATTGTGTGTCTCCATAAAGGAGTTCAAAACACTTTGCTCTGCAGTCCACAAATGCAAACTGCTAAGAAAAGGATATCTGATTAACTGACTTCTGTGAATGAGGGCAGTCAAAGAGCACATAGCCATGCAAACCAAATAAAAGCATAAAATACTATAAACTAACCAATCACTAACAGCACTTTCTGCCTTTCTGTTTGTATAGATTTATTAACAAAGGAATTAAATGCAGTGTGTTGAGAGCAACAAACCCCATCCTTTCTCTGGAAAGCATTGAACTAGTAATGAAAAAATGCCCTTTATATAATATGTGAAAAATCAGGCATGTTGGGTTTTTCCTATGTCGCAATTGCAGCCTCTGGGATTCGTTTAGCTCTCATTGTTTCAAGTTTGTGATGTCTGGGTTGTCACTTTCAGAGTTTTTTGATGAATATTATTATAACCAAACCTGTAGCAGATTTGAAGATTCCAGGTTGTGCCTTCTAGTGCCTCTAGCTTTGCCTTCTGGCATCTGGCTCCAGCTTGGAAGATCTGAATAATTTCTCACTTCCTCTTCTTGATGCACAGTTCTCACTTTCATCACTTACAGGAACACCAAATCTCCCACCACTGCTTTATTTTCTTTTCTTTCTGAGAGGATTTCAGCTTTTACTGGTGATAACAGGAGCAAGTCCATCTAAAACAGAGGGCTGAATGTCATTTTTATTTTTGAAGAAGACTTGGCAAAGGAAGGAAAAGCTACCTTATAAATGTTCAGATAAAAGCTAGGAATAAATCAAATAGATATTTATCCTCTAAATAATGTACTGAATGTTTCTCTACTGTAAAGCCCTCACAGCAGATTAATACTGTTTACACTATTCACTTGCAGCAAGCAGTAAAAATCTTTCACTCAACAGTTTCCAACCATTTAACATTGTTAAAAAGACAGCTGAAACATCAATTGGGGGCATTTTTTCCTAAACTGAAATGGATCGATTAGCTTTCATGGCATTCACTGCAATGATTGTGAACCAGGATTAGGAAAGAGGTAATATGGGAGTAAAAAGGGAAGGAAGTCAGTGCACCTCTTTTAAATTAATGAAATAAATTGCATACCTCTACTCAAGAGAAGTAAATCTTCTTGGAGGGATTGACTTTTTTATAATACTGTGTTAATAACTACTTCTTGACACTTGTAGTATGGATTGCCTTTTAAATTGATTTTGCTATACGTATGCAAAAGCAATGGCTCTGAAAGTCTGGTCTGTGACATTTGTCATGCTGAATCAGTTAGGTGACTGTAAATTTGTGATCAATGCCACTTCAGTGAGAAAAAGTATTCATTATTAGCAAACTCTAAAAGAACTATGCATGACCATTAAATAGAAATTAATTGTTCTAGGCATTTTGGAGTTAAAAAAAAGGTGATTACTTAGTTCAGCTAATGAATATCTTTGTGTGACTTCCAGTCAACAAACCACCGTTAATACTGTACAGAGAAACAGTGGGAAAGTTAGGACCATTTTACTACCTACAGTGCATATAAGAAGACTTCTGATTGAATAAAAAGGACCAGACATGAATTCAGCATTTTTCTTAATCAAAAAATTTTCTTTTTCCCTGTCTCTCCAGTCTGTCTTTTTTTTTTTAATTTCTTTGTAGTTTTCCCTAATGACTTCACTGTGGTTACAAACAAAAAATCAAATTCAAATATTAGCCTCTTGCTCTTTAACTATTTTTTTAATACTTCAGCTGTAGATGACATTATATGGCTTATGACATCAGAATACAAATCTGAAGACGAAAAGAAAATATGAACAGATATTCAAAAAGTCTTGTGAGATGCAGATACTTACGCATACCTATAAAGTATCAGAAGATGATAAAGTAAATGGTGGAAACAAATGAAAATTAGAGATATGACATTTCCAGTTTATACCAGGAATCAATTTTCCACCAATTACTATGTAACTTCTAGAAAACAAATGGTTTGCAACATTGAAATTTGTTTCAGGAAGTATTCCAAGTCGATGAAAACATTGGCAGCTTGGCAGGTAAAGCTGAATTCACCATTCCTTCAATATTCAAAATAGTGAAATACCTTTTAAACATCTTAGTTCTTCCTTCTTCTTCTTCTTCTATGAAGACAAACTGAGAGAGTTGGAGCTGCAAGGACAGGGGTAGAGAAGGTGCTGGGGAAACCTTACAGCACGTTACAGTATCTGAAGAAAGCCAACTATTCTTGTTGGCTGGAAAAAGACTTTCAGAAGGGCATTGTGTTAAGACATGGGTACATGGCCTTAAGCTGAAGGAGAATAGATTTAGATAAGATCATAAAAGAAATTCTTTCCTGTGAGGATGAGGAGGAACTGAAAGAGTTTATCCCCAGAGAGGTAGATTGCTACCCTGGAGGTATTCAAGACCAGGCTGGATGTGGCTCTGAGTGACCTGTTCCAGTCTAAGATGTCTGTATCTGTGTCAGGGGGGTTAGATCTGGGTGATGTTTGAAGTCCCTTCCAACCCAAACCATTCTATGCCTATATGACTTATTACTCATTTCTCACAACTTCCACATCTTTCTTTATGCACAACCATCATCACTTTTTGAAGGTATGAATATTTCCTGACAGTAGGGACTGTAGCTCTTAATTTAACTATGGTCTGTTTTTCTCTTCCTACAACCTTTCACAGTAGAATGCTCTTCCAAAACCAAGGAAAAGTCAGCTATTTAAGAAGTGGTGTCTAAAGACCTTACAGTCTAAGATTTCTTCAAATAGCAGTGTCCTGAGGTGCCCAGTAAAATCTAGGTAGTTCAGAATACTCTGTATTTTGGAGAAATCCAGAAAGAAAATGATAGTTTTGATGTCTTACAGCTAATAAACTTCTCTGTTTCATGTAGAACTTGAAGTTGTTGATGGGACAGGGAGCTGTCATTGGTACTGCCATTTGCTATAAACACAAGGTTTGTTTCACATGTATCAGCATTGGTCAGCATTCAGATATCAGAATCACTTTTTACAAACAAATAAGTTTTCAAACCCCAGTAGCTTAGTCTTTGGTAGTATGAGATGAAAAGAGACATGTTATGAGGAAAACCATTCATAAATTATTTTTAGTTTAAATAAGATGGAGATTTTATGGATTTGGGTCAACAGAGATCGCACTAAAAATGTTCACACTAAAAATGCTTCATTCTAATTTCATTCTAATGAGTTTAAAGGATGGCTGCTCTATTTTTCCTCCAATCTATTTTTGTACTGTTAGTATGGAAGTACAATAGGTTCCTGTGGAATAAAACAAACTGACTCCTGAAAAAGAATTAATATAGGAGATGCCCAAAAATTTTTGTTATAGACTGAAGTTGTCTACAAGGGTAAACATTTGAGCGTTGAAACAATTGCTTTTCTGAATGTAAACTGGATATTTTAGCAAATACCTAAGATGTGGTCAAGTCTTTCTCAAGCAGAAACACCAGATTTGCCTCTAGGTAGACACATCTATTCCTCCAGGGAAATGTGAGTATGAATCTAGTCAGTCACCAGAGAGACTTTTGCCTAACCTTTTTGCATTGTAATTTTTTTTGCAATAAAGTCTGCTCTGTCTGTGCTTGTGTGCTGTGTCTGAAAAATTAATAGGTCCAAATCTCCTAGTGTCTGCCCCTACTATTTGTTCACAGTCAGATAATTGTGTCTGTGTAGTTAGTGGTCCCTCTCATCTGCAGTGGATGTATGGTAGTGGGAAAGAGGAAACAGAGGCATCTGGGTAACCTTGGCAATGTGACTCACCCACACGCAGTGACAGAGGCAGAGGAGCAGAGTGTTTGCTTGGTTATCCAGTTGTTTTCCTTCTTGAGGCTGACACAAGGATGGTCACAAATCTGTGTTCCCCACGGCATCTAAGGAAATGAGACTTCAATGGATCTGCTTCTCAGAAAAACTACCATGAACTCAGGTGTTCACCCAGCTGCACTCTGGAGCCAACGCATCTTCATTTCTGTTCCCCTTTGCCAGGGACATGTAACTATAATGTGAGCATGAAAGTCCTTTATAATTTTGTCACTTAACTACTGCGAGATTAATAGGAGGATAGCATATATCACACTGGCAATGCAAGTTGTGTCTTCCTTAAAAAATATTTTCTTCGATTAAGGTTTCCTCATTAAAAGCTCCCTGAATAGAAAAAAGCTAAATTCTTAGCCTTTAAATCTATATATTTGGCTTTGGTAGTGAACAACTGAATGCATTATAGAGCACATCAAAAAATTAAAATAATTTATCTGCAAATACAAAATGAAATAACACCAATCAAGACCCCAAAATTCTAATAGCTACTATTCATTTGAAAGATATATATTTACATGAAAGAGGAGGAATATGTCTCTATGATAATATGCTATTTGTCAGCAAGTGTATAGCATACTTTTTAGATTTTCTATTGCACTAAGAGCTTCTTTATGCATCCCTACCACACTTATTATGGGCAATGCTTGCACTTTGAAAATATAACTTGGGCAAACATACCCTAAATATAATAATTTTATTTCACATTTAAGTTACTAAAAATGCCAGGTTGCGTTCATGAAAATGCCTTTTCAAAAATAGATTCTAAAAAAATCAAAACATGCCCTTTGTGTCAACTTCATTTAGCTGCCAATAGCTCTTTACTAGGTTAGTCTGTGGGCTGACTGCCTTTTGCAGAAGAAGTTCCTGGCATAGATGTAACTTGGAACAAAAAAGTAACCTTTGGGGTTTTTTTTCCTAAAAAGTAAGGCAGTTTCTGTATTAAGGCCAAATTCAGACTGGGCCTGAATAACATTGTGCCTTCTTTATTCTGTGCTATCTTTTTATTGGTTGACAGTTTCTTTAGTGTTTGTAGAGTATATTTATATATATCTGTGTCAGTGCAAGAAGCCTTTCCTGGAGGTGTCATTTATTTTTTTATGCCATACTCAAACATTTCATGATATTTAGGCCCTTGTCACAATAAATATAAAAATGAATATAGGAATAGTAAGTGTTAAAAAATTAGTTTATTTTTTTACATAAAAATTCTATATAATTTAGGCTTTCAAGAGATTAATTTTATTGAAAAGAGTGTAGCTAAATAGGACTTAAGCGTCTTTGATCTTGTAAGCTCAGGCTTGGGAACAAAAGTTATGTTAGATCAGGACAGCAGATAGAACCAAAAAAAAATAAAGGTCTTACTTGACCAAAAGCTTTGGGTCAGGCTGTTGATTGCTTGTATTGACTGCTGAGATTTGCTAATCCTTCTTAAGTATGGCAGGTACGATTTTTTCCTTATCTAGAAGCATTATATTTGGGAAATCCTTCCTGCTGTGTGGAATTTTCACTGTAAAGACTCTGGAGAGAGTGCACCAACCTGCTTGTATTTCCAGAGATTAGTGAAACACATATGTACAGACACATTCCATTAATTCACCCCATGGTGATGCATTTTTAACTTGTAATGTGAGAGAAGCAGTAACATATTTATTGGTCTAAACCAGTGATTTACCAAAGTTTCATAGTAAATGTGAGAGTTATTAAATCAGAAGTGGTGGCAAGGAGCTCTTGATTGTTTACTGCATAAAGGACAGGGTCAGGCGGAACTAACAGAGACCCTGCTGTTGACTCGGAGGCTCAGAAAGGACCCTGCTGCTTTCTAAACCTCTTTCATGAGGGGAGCTCACGTGCTGCTGCATCCAGACTTAGTCCCAGAGTTAGTCCCAGACTTAGTCCCAGACTTAGTCCATATCTGAATGACGACATGGGCGCAATCAATCCCTTATATCTTGGGCAGGATTTCAAAGTTTAGGATCCTATTGATCACTTACCAAGGATCTGTTACAACAAGGAATCTGTCAGCCTTAAGGAGCACCTTTGAGAGGTGTCCCTGCTCAAGGGGAGGTCCTGGCTGCAGCCTGCTGTCCCATGGGACAGATCCATGGGCCCTGGGCTGTGCTTTGTTTGTGGGGGAGGATGGCTGACTTGCACCAGCTGCACTTGGCAGGCGCTCAACTAGCCCTTGCCTTGTTGAACAAGAGTTATGGATCTTTGTTTCTCAGATCTGCTGTTTGTACGTAGGAGTGCAGAGAAGAGGTTTAAGGAAGTGTTTTGGAGTGGGTGGCACAGCTCCATGAATAAACAGAAATATTTACAGAAACTTATAAATTCTCATTTAACATCAAGTCCAGATATATTAGTATGTTCAAGAGAGGCTTGCTCATGTTTAAGATCCAATAGACACAGCACCTATACTGAGGAATTGCAGACACCCTACTGCTTTTAGGAAGAGATTCAGGGTGTTGAATATTTCTTTATTAAATATAGCCATGTAATAAACACTTGAGCACAAATCTGTTCAACTATTAAGGGCTTCCCAAAAGTGACACATTTCCTTAATCTCCTCTGTAGTTCAGCTGCTGTTGCTAAGAACACTGCAGAATCAGGGATTTCCATGTCTGACTTCTAATGGATGTGAAACTGGAATAATAACTAATAATTGCCTGTCTTGCAAGGATGTTGTGGGGGGGTCACAGAGTTAATAATTGTTCAACATTTCTAATGTATAAAGTGGAATGAGATAATCATAACTGTATTAGAATCTTCTGTGTAGGTTCTTGCATGTTAAATTTCTTTAATCCAGTGAGATTCTTTGTCTGCATCTGTGTGTCAATGAAAGTGCAGGACCAGTACAGCACTCTGAGAATGAAAGTTCAGAACAAAAAGCAGATCAAGGGGTTTTCTTTCAAATGGCCATGTCAGCTCTATCACTGGCATAGTCAGCAGGCAAGAACTAGCCAAATGATACTAAGCAGAGCTTCAAAGAATGATAGTAGCCCTGGAGATTTTGCAGCTAATCACAGATGATTAATGGAGAAGTTACTTTAAAAAACCAACTACCTTTCCTTTTTGATTACTAATTATTCATGAAAGACTAAGAAAAAGAGTACAATGAAGCAGGACAACACATTTTTAAGCACTACAATAAAAGGAAAATTGATCACCTAGTTAGTATGCAAGCAGCTAAGTACAGCAGGGTGAGCTGTGCTAATTTGAGAGTCAGATTAGGAGTTTAGCAAGGTGCCAAGTGGATTATTTCAGAGTTTCAATTAAAGATGAACTGAACAGGTTTGCACATATCCATGTATGTCTATGATGGGATACTTGCTCACTGACATTATTACCAAACAGAAAACTGGACTATTCCAGCAAGTATAACATCAAAATTTATTTTTTCTTTTTCTTTTTTTTAACACATGGGTGGGTCTTTTCTATGCCTGTGAACACTGTTTCCTGACTGGCTTGCATCTCAAAACCAGAAATATGCTTTTTTATTATTCACACTTTTCCACATTCTTCAAGAGTGGATTATTCAACAGGGTAAAAAAATCCAACAGCAAAACCAGAACATTAAGATCAGGTAAGTATTTAAAAATCAGATAAGCATTTAAACAATGACAGAAGGACAATAAATAAAATCTTCCCCATTCTTGTCTCTTTAGAGTGCAATATCTTCAGGGGTAATATTTTGTATAGCTGGTTTCTCTCTACCTCAACTCATTGGATAGGCCAAGCTGCTAGATTTGGTTGGTTGATTTATGTTGGAGTTTTGGTTGGTTGATTGGTTGGTTGGTTGGTTGGTTGGTTGGTTGGTTGGCTGATTTCTTTGTTTGTTTGGTCTTGTTCCAGCTTCTTTTGTTGGTTGGTTGGTTGGTTGGTTTTGGATTTTTTTGATTTTGTTTCCTTGGGTTTTTGGGGCTTTTTGAGGTTTTGTTTTGGGTTTTGGTTGGGCTTTTTTGTTTGGTTTTGTTTTGGGGTTTTTGTCTCTTTCTTTATTTGCTTCATATGGTCCAAGAATCCTTAGACTATAAAATCCTGATTCTGTTTTATTGGATGACTCATTACAGGAGTAGTCACTAGGTTTCCAAGTTCCTCACAGAGTCAAAGATGCAGTGATTGCCTCAATGGGCTCTTAATCTTATATTTAATATAACATGAACAGGGATCATCTACATGAGAGCCAAGAAAATAAATAAAAGTACCAAACTACACTGTATTCTCAATTCTTCCTACCTGGGTTGGAAACAAATTTAGTTTCATTGATTAATAGAAGCAATATCAACCATATTTCTGTATCAAAGCTGCAATTCCTTCAGGGAAAATATTGTAATTTAGCTGTGAAAAAACATCTACCTAGTTTTATATTCTGTGAAAGTAACAGGGTATTGTCTAGGACTCCTGTCATTTTAATTGAAGGAATAAAATTTGAGGGAGAATTTTAAAAAAGGAGTTATTTCATAGGAAGGCTTTTGAGACGTCTTTCTCTGCATATGCTCTTCTAAAGTTGAAGAAGTAAAAATTAACTGAAGGAACAAAGAGGCTTTTGTGAAAATGGCCTTTGCTGTTCAGGAGAAGTAACAGGACTGAGGATAAAATCCTTTGACTGATGCTGGTCTTGCCACTGCAAAGCAGTGAGCAAAGAGTGGCATAATTCTACCCCAAAAGCAAGAGCCTCTCTCTGGCCATCTGCAGTGCTATAGCAGATATATGAGACTTCACAAACAGCTGATTTTCTTAGACTTACACAGGAGTGGCAGATCTCATCTATCACCATACGACAAAGCTGCAGACCCCAGATGAGACAAAAAGGTCACAGTTTGAAGATACATCTGAGACCATTGTCCTTTCCTTTTCCTGTCCTTTGCTTCTTGAAGGGAAAACACCAAGGCTATAAGCTACCACAGAAATTACAAGAGGGAAAGCATTTTCAGCAGTCCTTTGCTCCCAATCCCAGATCAATCACTCTGCCTCTTAGCTGAGCAAAAGGGCATCAAAATTAGATTTGAGTGTGACGAAGGTTTAGATGGAAAGAGAAGGTTCCTTAAGCAATTGAGCCTATTAGAAATATAACCAAAGCAAATGCACATGGGTAAATATGTCTGCCTCTTTATTTGTCAGTGTTCCTACTTCCCAGACCATAGCAAAGGGGGTTACTGTAAGGCCCTCTGGTAACTGAAAGAAGATATCTGCAGTGGAATGTATGAGTTGCTATTTAACTGTGGAATTTAGCACTGCAGCTGATATTACATTTTAGAGGCATTAGAGAAGCTTTTGCTGTAAGAAAATAATAATAGTAATAATAATAATACACTTATGGTAGAAAAACACAGCTGTAATTCTGATCTTGGTGAATCAGAAGTAATTATCATTGTCCCACTCTGCAAATATATTAATTAATGGAAATAAAGCCTCATTGCAATTTCACCACTCCTGTTCTTTTTTCTTTTTCTTTTTTTTTTTTTTTTCCCATGTAAGTGGTGCAGTACACTGTTAGGAGAAGGCCTGTCTGACTCTATAAACACACACTCCACTAGTCAGCTTCCTGGAACATCTAGTTAATGTTCTCATCTACACGGACCGCCTGTATTTTTAAGGAAGCATACATGAGATATGTGTGCAAGAAGCTCACTCCTGGTTTGAATTTGTCACATTCTTTACAGCATTAGAGGTGATTTTGGCTTAAAAATCCTAAGAAAAAATCCCAAAGAAGGTAATTTACAACGCTAATTTGTTATATCGTTCCAAGGTGAAGTCAGAATAATCTTCACCCCTCCAGGTTGTTGGACTCCTGCAATGAATGAAAGAAAGTAGAATGAGATAAAACCCACAAATCTTTAAAGGTATCTTCTTGATCTCAGAACATAACAAACTTTGCCCTTCTAGCTCTCCAATTTTTCCTTTAATGGTTGAAAAACTTAAAGGAAATATTACAGATGGGTATCTGTGTGGACATTAGACAGAACAACTGAGAGTCGGTTGGATGCATTAGTAGAAATTTAACCCAGATAGGGAATTTTCTGTTGATCTTTATATGGAATATTTTGCAGGTTTGTGAAGCCAAACAGAGACCCTTTTGTGGACTAAATAAACTTTTATGGACTAACTCTGTTTTAAGGTTGCAGAGGAATCAAGAAGATACTAAATCAGCACAGAGAAGAAAGTCTCTGTGTCTCAAGACTGTCTTTTCCATTTTGCACTTCATATATTTCTTGACCCTTTTGCTTGAGCATTATAACTGACATAAAGATGTGGAACAATATAAAAATAGATTCCCATAGATTTTAAATAATGGTTCTCATCAAAAACTTTTAAGTAGATGCTTCTATAAGGACTTGTATTGCGTGAGGACTTTGTACTGCATAAAAAGTAGACATAACTGCAGTTTGCCACTTGTGAATGACACAGTGTAGTTCAGGAGTATAGGCTGGTGTCTCTTGTCCTCACTCTTTTTTTTTCCCTGTATTAAGTCAGTCTTGACCTTTTACATAACTGAATTATATTAGAAGAAGTAAATATTAGAATAGTCAAAGTCATTATTTTCTTGCCAAGAATATATAGACAAAATTGCACTGCTGGTGTGCACTTCTACCTGACAGTGCAAAATCTGTTTTGCTATTCTGTTGCTTCTCACCTTTTCACAGCATGCCTACTGTTCCTTCTCTTGAAGCAAAAGGAATAATGAGGACCACAAGAGAAGGTACATATCTTCATCAGAAAAATATCTTCCTTCAGCAACCTCTATCTGTAAATCTGCAGCAACCTTCTCCACCTTGAAAACAACTACCTACAAAGGTTGTAGCTTCAGAAACGTTTAAATTCCTCTAATCCTAGCTTTAAAAATACATATATCATGCAATAGCTAAACCTTCTTTGCTTTCACCAGTTAACCCAAATATTCCCTGAGTTATCTTTAAGGCAAGACTGAAATTAAATATTGGAGTCACATGGGCAACAGCAAAGTGAATGGGTGATCTTTGCTGTTGCACTTGTTTTCATCACACCACAGTGCCAAAGCTAACAAACAATTTAACTGTGTTCCGTTTGTATATTATCATGCCATTATTAACCTGATGCCATTTACTGACAATGGTCATGTTTTAGTCACTGAAGAACAAAAGGTACAGTGATGATTGCCTTTAAGTTTGATTTTTTTTTTTAACTAGAAGCACCATTTGGTCAAATTAGTTTTCCAAAATTAGCCATGAATCTTGAAGGCAGGCAATTAATTGGCTCAAATTTCATGAGTTCTAATCAGTTTAAAAACCCCTCCACAATAAATGGAAATGGCAACTCTTCAATAGTTCTAAAAGCCACACAAATTTATACATTCAGACACCTTATTGCAGGCATACAATCAGATCTTTCCCTGGATTTTGGCTCAAACTCCAAAGCAATACTTAGATGTAAAGTTTTGTGGATTAAATAGATGTTTGGGGATCTACAGCAAATAACAGCAGGATTTGTGAGTAGCACTCCATTTCCTCCCACTTGCCTTTGAAAATAAAGCTTACCTTTAGATTTGTGATTGCAAAATTCCAATTTCATCTGGGCTAACTGGCTATATTTCTCATTTCCTGTTACCCCATGTCTGACTGTTGTGTTGGAAGGATGTGTTTGCTGAAGGAAAACAAGCCTTTTGTGTTCCAGCGGCACTAAAGGATATATTTTCAAACTGAAGTTATCTAGTCACTCACATGCTATTTTTCCCACAGACTAGCATCACAGTTCTTTATGTTCTTATTTTTATGATCAGAAAAGTGTGTTGCTTTGGAGTGTCAATAAGTAAACATGTGAATTTAAGTACTCTCCAGTCTTGGCTTTTGATGAAAGGCAAAAGCATAAGGATTGCAACCATTTACCCCCTAAAGCACTCTGCTAAGCTTGTCCTTTTATTCTCTTTATTAGAGCTCTGAACTCAAAATTTTGAACGAGGCACAAGAGACAGGATACTGAAACAGTGTAAGTTCTTTTCCTTCTTATTCTACTGAAGTTAGTTTTTGAGAACTTTCTTTTTAATAATTTTGGTAAAATATTGCAACTGGAATCTCAAAAGCAGTTGCAATATCTTACTAAGCGGTCAAAAGCAAACCAGAAAGCACAAATTCCACATGGATAATTTGTGTTATGCTGGAATATGACTGCTTGCCATTCAAAATGTCAGTGGGTCTGGAGGGAGGAGGGAACTTTGGGGTTCTTTGGTGAGCTTTTTCAAAAGTCTCACCCCCAGGCATCGGGATGCTGGGCAGATTGGGCTCTCTTCCTTTGCTTAGCTAGCTTGGTTTTCATTAGCTTAGGCAAGGTTTTTTTTTCCCTTTCCCTGGCCTTGGAGACTGTGGCAGCAATCCTTTGGTAGCCTTTGGTTTACTTGAACTGGTTCAATTTTGGTCCAAGATCAATGTGGACAATTGGCAGGAGGCAAATCAGATGGGGGGCAGCAGGAAGCTGAGGAGCCATTCCATCTCAGCCCCAGACCTTGGAAAAGCCAACCCAGCGAAAGAAAGGACACCAAATCCACCAACTTCATCTGCTCTGCAGAAGAGACCAACATGAGACATTCACCAGGTTCCCATCTGTTTGTGTTTGAGCTGCTGTGGGAATTATTTGGTTTTTTCTTCCCTGAGACAGTAACCAGTGTTTTTTTTTTTTTCTTCCCCACCGCATTGCCAACCAGTGCCTTTTTTTTGTTCTTTCCCTGACATTTTGTGTTCTTTGGTTTCGGTGTGGGTGTGTAAGGTTGGACAATTCAATATCTAGCATATATGCCTTTTTTTTTTTTCCTATGCTGTGTTGGCACTCTCTTTGTCAATAAACTGATAAACTGTTCGGGGATTTTTTGCTTTCATCTACTAGCATTAATCTCTCATTGGCAGAAGGGGACTGTCAGAACCCTTTTTTAGAGGAAACACTCATTCCAGAGTGTTTTCCCCGGAGAAAAACTTTCATAACTTTGTCCTTGACTATGTTTTTGATATGGATACTATACTCAGCAGAAAATACCATCATCCTTAATTTTGTGTCACATGCCAGAGTCAAATGATCCTTAAATTCATCACTTATTTTTCACACACGAATTGAGAAGGTATAAGTTTGATAGATAGACTTAAGAATTAGATAGTCCAAATTAAACAGATTTGTTTTAGTTAGTATTGCACAGAGGTGTAATAAATGCACAATTGATAACACAACTGTATAAAAGTTTCATTAATCTTTTGATCTAATTTGTGTTGGACTGCTACTAGGACATGATACATCTTCACATTAAAAATATAATCAGTAGAAGATGTTAAGTACAGATACAACTTTGTGAAACAGGTGAAACTACAGTGAAGATGTAGGAGTAAGATTTTCAGAAGTATTTAGGTCTAAAGATGCTAGAAAAGAAGCAGCAGATTAAATTGTCTGCAATTCACTACACCTGAAAGTGATTCCTGCTAACGGGGATCCACTTGTCTACTTTCATCACATAAACTGATGCAGAGTAAGAAGAAACTAGTCAAAAAGCAGTGCAAATATAAAACAGTCACATGCAGCCTCCCTTGCACAACAGACATGAACAAGCTCTGCATTATGCTAAATGCCCAAGCAAAGGACATGGGATGGAGGTTCGAGTTAGAGAGTTGCCCTCCCATAGGAAACTGATTCCTGTTTACAGCCTCAGATTCTTTTCATTCCCTCACACCATTATGATCTTTATTAAGAGGTGCCTCTGCCTGAATTAGGGTGCAAACAAGACCGTATGCCTAAGTCAATAGTATAGATTTTATTTAACATTTAATGTAGGTTCACAGTAAATAAGGCAGAAAAAAGGCAGAAAGAAACAAAAGAGCAGAAGGAAAACAAGAGACAGAGAGAAATGGATTAAGTAGAAAGATATCACCACAAGATGGATCCCTGTGGCATCCTGCTGGTCCTTCTTAACCCTGGTCTTCTTGGTGGTGGGGGTGCCAGAGTCATTCTTCCACATTCATATGTGTGGAGGTGCCACATATACAGTCCAAGTCATGGCTATCCACAGCGCATAGATTTTGTTCACATAACTTGAGATGGCACGTATAAGTGCTTGTTTCCTTTCCCACAGCTTGCTATTATGAGAAGTTTTATCCAGGTGCTAGCCAAACATTCACATCTGTTAGGCCTGGAATTAGCTCCTTCCTGCTGTGACATCTGTGCTTAAGTTGCTTTTGTGGTAGCTTATCTTATAAGAACTTGCCATTGTGAGTCAGAGAGGAGCTGAGGGTGGAGCTTCCTGAGTAGCTGCTGAGTGGCTGGCTGATTATAAGAGGTGTCTGGGGAGCGCGGCAACCCAGAACGCGGCAAACAGGAGTGGGCAAACCGGAGTGGGCAAACAGGAGTGGGCAAGCAGGGGTGTGGTGAGTCTCTGGGGCATATACAAGGCAGTTTGCGCGGCAGTTCGTGCAGGCAGGGCAAGCTGGCAGGGTTGCCAGCTTTCTTGCTAGTGAGGAGTCCTCTGTGTTGTTTGAGGTCTTTCTGCTGCCTGGTTGTGTTTGAGGTGTTTGTCAGTAATGGTTTCTACACGGTCAAAAGCTGTGGCTGGTATAAGTGACCAAGTCAAGCCCTCCAAAAAGGATGTGTCTGTACAGACCCATCCGTACCCAGAGTGTTTGTGCTTATCGGTGGCTTCGGGGAGTGTTGTGGAGGAGACCTCTCTGTGGTGTGAACAAGTGAATGACCTCCTTTCACTGGTGGCTGAGCTTAGGGAGGAAGTTGAAAGGTTAAGGAGTATCAGGGAAAGTCAAACGGAAATAGACTGGTGGAGTTCAGCCCTACCATCTTTAAGGGAGGTTTCTGACCAAGAGACTGAGGACTTGTATGCCTCCTGCTCTCAGGCAATAGAAGGGTACCTGGTAGATGAAGTGGAGTGGAAATGGGTCCCCATTCGGGGAGGTAATAACAAAAAATCCTCCCCATCCCCATCATCCAGCCAGGTACCACTTCAGAATAGATATGAGGTCCTAGATCTAGAGACCCAACTAGATGATTTAGGAGAAAATTGTCTGCCCAGTGAACCTCCAATTATGATTCATCTGTAAGACAGATCACTACCTCTAAAATCAAGAAGAAAAGAAGGGTATTTGTAATAGGTGATTCCCTTCTGAAGGAAACTGAGGGTCGACCAGACCCATCCCACAGTGAGGTCTGTTGGCTCCCTGGGGCCCGGGTGCAAAATGTCACTGAGAGGCTTCCTGGGCTGATTCAGCCCTCTGATTATTACCCACTGCTGATACTCCAGGCTGGCAGTGATGAGATTGAAAACAGGAGTATCAAGGCATTAGAAAGGACTTCAGGGTACTGGGTCAGGTAGTTGATAGGGCAGGAGCACAAGTAGTGTTCTGCTCAGTCCCTTTCATGGCAGAGGAAAATTATGAAAGAAACAGAAGAATCTGCATCATCAACAAGTGGCTTAAGGGTTGGTGTCGTCAGCAAAATTTTGGATTCTTTGATCATGGGGAAACTTTTACAGCATCTGCTCTGCTGGAACCAGATGGGGTACACCTCTCTGTTAAGGGCAAAAGGTTTTTAGCTCACGAACTGGCAGGCCTCATTGAGAGGACTTTAAACTAGGATTGAAGGGGGAATGGGAAGCAGCTGAGCTATCTGGAAGCAGGCCCAAGGGTTGCAAGGCTAAGATAGGGGTGAACTCAGTAGCCCAGATGAGGTGCATGTATACCAATGCACGCAGCTTGGGCAATAAACAAGAAGAGCTGGAGGCCATGGTGCAACTGCAGAGCTGTGACGTAGTTGCCATCACAGAAACGTGGTGGGATGACTCACATAACTGGAGTACTGCACTGGATGGATACAAGCTCTTCAGAAGAGATAGGAAAGGTAGAAGAGGAGGAGGGGTGGCCCTTTACATTAAGCAAACTTTTGATGCCATCGAAATTGAAACTAAGGAAGATGGAGTTGAATGTCTATGGGTAAGAATAAAGGGGAAGGCCAACAAGGCTGACACCATACTGGGAGTCTGTTATCGTCCACCCGACCAGGAAGAAGAGGTAGATCACTTATTCTATAAGCAGCTGGGTCATGTTTCAAGATCATCAGCCCTTGTTCTTGTGGGTGACTTCAACCTACCAGACATCTGCTGGGAACTTAATACAGCAGTAAAGAGGCATTCCAGGAAATTCTTAGAATGTATGGAGGACAATTTTTTGTTGCAGCTGGTGGATGAACCCACCAGGGGAGGGACTATGTTAGATCTGCTGTTTGCAAACAGAGATGGGCTGGTGGGAGATGTGGTGGTTGGAGGTCGTTTGGGGCAGAGTGATCATGAAATAATAGAGTTCTCAATATTTGGTGAAGTCAGGAAGAGCACCAGTAAAACTCTTGCACTCGACTTCCGGAGGGCAGACTTTGGCCTGTTCAGGAGACTTATTCAGAGCATCCCTTGGGAAACAGCCCTTAGAAACAAAGGAGTTCAGGAAGGGTGGGCATGCCTCAAAACAGAGATCTTGAGGGCACAGGAACAGACCATCCCTGTGTGCCAAAAGATCAGTCAACGGGGTAAACGTCCAGCCTGGCTGGGCAAGGAGGTTTTGGAGGAACTCAGGAATAAAAAGAGGATGTATCAGAGTTGGAAGAAGGGTCAGGTCTCTAAGGAAATATTCCAGAAGGCTGCTAGAGCATGCAGAAAAAAAATTAGGGAGGCCAAAGCTCAGTTTGAAATTAGAATGGCGACTTCTGTAAAGGATAATAAAAAATGTTTTTATAAACACATTAATGCTAGAAGGAAGGGTAAGACCAGCCTTTGTTCTTTATTGGACAAGGGAGGGAACTTAGCATCTGCAGATGACGAGAAGGCAGAAGTGCTTAATGCCTATTTTGCCTCAGTTTTTAGTGGGAAGATGACTTGCCCTCAAGACACCTGCCTGTCTGGGCTGGTTGATGGTGACAGGGAGCAGAATGGTCCCCCCGTTATCCAAGAGGAGGCAGTCATAGAACTACTGAAATGCTTGGATATTCATAAATCTATGGGACCAGATGGGATCCACCCCAGGGTAATGAGAGAGCTGGCAAACGAGCTTGCAAAGCCACTCTCTGTCATTTACCAACAGTCATGGCTCACTGGTGAGGTTCCGGATTACTGGAAGCTGGCCAATGTGATACCCATTCACAAAAAGCATGCAAAAGAGGTTCCTGGTAATTATAGACCAGTCAGCCTGACCTCAGTGCCTGGCAAAATAATGGAACAGTTTATATTAAGTGCCATCACACAGAATTTACAGGATGGCCAGGGTATCAGTCAGCATGGGTTTACGAGGGGTAGGTCATGTTTAACCAACCTGCTCACCTTTTACAACCAGGTAACCTGCCTAGTGGATGCAGGGAAGGCTGTAGATGTTGTTTATTTGGATTTCAGCAAGGCCTTTGACACTGTCTCCCACAGCATACTCCTACACAAACGGCTTGGACAGGAGGACTCTGTGCTGGGTTCAGAACTGGCTGCATGGCTGGGCCCAGAGAGTGGTGGTGAATGGTGCTGCATCCAGCTGGCAACCAGTCACCAGTGGTGTCCTCAGGGGTCTGTGCTGGGGCCAGTTCTGTTCAATATCTTCATTTACATGGAAGAGGGTTTAGAGTCTTTCATTAGCAAATTTGCAGATGACACTAAGCTGGGAATGTGTGTTGATCTGTTAGAGGGACGGAGGGCCTTGCAGAGGGACTTGGAACGGTTGGATGGATGGGCAGAATCTAATAGGATGAAGTTCAATAAGTCCAAGTGCCGAGTCCTGCACTTTGGCCACAATAACCCCCTGCAACGATACAAGCTAGGAACGGTGTGGCTGGACAGTGCTCAGGTGGAAAGGGACCTGGGGGCACTGTTGACAGCCGACTGGACATGAGCCAGCAGTGTGCCCAGGTGGCCAAGAAGGCCAATGGCATCCTGGCCTGTGTCAGGAACGGTGTGGCCAGCAAGAGCAGGGAGGTCATTCTTCCCCTGTACTCAGCACTGGTGAGGCCTCACCTGGAGTATTGCATCCAGTTTTCGCCCCTCACTTTAGGAGGGACGTTGAGATGCTTGAAAGTGTCCAAAGGAGAGCAACGAGGCTGGTGAGGGGCTTGGAACACGAGCCGTATGAGGAGCGACTGAGGGAGCTGGGGTTGTTCAGCCTGGAGAAAAGGAGACTCAGGGGTGACCTTATCACTCTCTTCAACTTCCTGAAGGGTGGCTGTGGTGAGCTGCGGGTCGGTCTCTTTCTCCGGGCAACAACAGACAGAACAAGAGGACACAGTCTCAAGCTGCATCAAGGGAGATACAGGCTAGAATTAAGGAGGAAGTATTTTACAGAAAGAGTGGTCAAATACTGGAATCATCTACCCAGGGAGGTGGTGGAGTTACCATCACTCGATGTGTTTAAAAAAAGACTGGATGTGGCACTTGGTGCAATGATCTAGTTGAGGTATTAGAACATGGGTTGGACTCGATGATCTTAAAGGTCTCTCCCAACTTAGAAATTCTGTGATTCTGTGAACTTCCTTCTTTGGGACAGTGTTTTGAGACTGGTAACTGCATTCTTTAAGTCCTTACAGTCAGTTATCCTTCATACTAAGTAGAGTTTCTCCTTCATGTGGTTTTAGCTCCTACCTCTCTCTTAACATAGTTTTGTATCTTCTTTCAGTCTTTATTTTTGTTTTTTAAAACTTCCAATTCTCTCCAGTTTCCAGCCAAAACAAAGAAAAGCCATTTTCTGGGTCTTTCTTAGTTCTGTGTTTGACATCTTTTGAAGTGTAAACATCTTTCTTAAATACAGTTGAACAAAACAATATTTCACATGATAATGGTAAAGGATTTTTGTAATGGCAAACATGATTTAATTAACACCTTGCTATTTGTAACATAAAACCCTCATCTGCTATGTATTTACTTCCTCTACATCAATTGCTCTAAGATCAGATGTTCCACTTTGTCTTCTGGCTCCAGCTAGCGTATTTATTTTTTTTCCTTTAGAGCAAACGCACAGTAAGAACTAAACGCACTGTTTTCATTGTACCATTGCATTTTGTTCTGCCCCTCTTACTTTAGTTCTCAGGAGCATTCAGTTTTTTTTTCCTTAAGATATTTTGCTATTCAAGCTTTATTTAAATGCCTACTCAATTTATGCTACCAGCAAACTCTGTTAGCACATGCCTACTCATGGATTTATCCCACTGAAATATAAATGGCAATATTTATGAAGTGGAAGAAGAATCAAGGAATTGAAATATGCTTAGGGAAAAGTGTCTGGAATGTGATGGGCTTGCATGGAAATCTCAGCCAAAGAGAGGAAAAGCTTCTCTGTAGCTGGTGGCGCTTTTTTCACTTAAAGAATGTCTGCCTAGGGACTGTATCCAAATATGACAAGAGTATTTTATTTATTTTTATTTTCTGTTTATTGACTTTTTAAAATAGCAGTTATTTCTAATACTGCTAAAATTGATAGCCCCAGAACTTCAGTTCTTTTATCTCGTATTGCCAAAATTACACACAGAGAACAGCTGATAGCAAGGGGCAGGGTGAAGGAGTGCTGCAGGATTTTTTTTTCTTATTTTCAGATCTGCTGTTTGACATTTGGGATTATTTAAACAATTCTCCTCCTAGACTTCTTGTTTATTTCCCTAAAATTTATGTCTGCTGGGTGAGACAACATACTTGGTTTTGCTTTTCTGCTTTTCTTTATTTCTTTCCTATTTTTAGGTCTTAAGCAACGTAACCTTTTTTTTTTTTTTTTTTTTGATAATGTTGCAACCTTGACTCCCTTCAAAGAGCTCTCATACATACAACGAAAAAAAAAAAATGACTGCACAGACAGGCTCATGACATTGCAAACATAGAGTAGAAACAGAAATACTTGAAGTACTTTAAAAATCCTGAATATGGTCTAGAAAGAACATTTGATTAGAATGATTTTATTTGGCTTTCATGGAGGACAGAGGGCATTCCGCCTTGATGTGAATTTCATTTTACTAAACATATATTATTTTTGCTATATTTTGTTTACAAGTGAGAACATTTTAATAGCTTTGATAAGGTAGCTAGAATTACTGTACTTTCTAAATTCAAATTACATTTAGATAATTCATACTGTTTGGGGTTGAGAGCAAAGGCCTAAGTAGTCTAACTATTGCTTCTACTATGTTTTAGGTAAGTTCTTAATATAAGTGGTCCTATTAAATTTTCAGTCACCTCTGCACCTTGTAAAGATTAATTTATTTCATAGATTTCCAATGTGTCAGTAGTGATAAAGATACAAACATTGCACCTGGCAGTCAGGTATCTTTTCTCTTTTTGGCTTTCTCTTTAGAATCATGTAGATTGTTCTGTCATTATTGTCTATGACACTGGAAGTGATTAAATGAGCCAAAAAGAGGGGATTATAATTTCTTCATGTGCTCTAATACAGACATGAGTAACAGGATCAGAGGAAGAGTGTTTTAAGTAGCACCTCAAAACCAAAAGTTAAGGTAAAGTGACTAGAAATCCCCCAGATCCATTTTAATCAGATGCAGAATTTATGTGAGCTTCTGTGCTCTTTAGAGAGAGGAGGATCTCAAGAGGATTTGAAGGAAAATTCCCCTATTAAATTGAAGGCCAAGTATGTCTGTTGATCAATCCAGTGATGAGCTTCATCCATGAAGGTGCTTCATGCTTCACCTTTTTTTTCAAAGAACATAGTTGATACTGATGAGGCAAATATTTCACTCTGTCCACTTATTTCAGATTCAAATGACTGAATGGTATATTGCTTTCAGACCCCTTCCTCAGCAATGTCCAGTCACATTTGGTATAAAAACAGGTAAAAGCAGTGAATCTTATTCCATTGTTGAAAAATCAGCAAACTACAGAGTTTTTTTTCAGAAATGAGATTTCAAAAATATTTCTAATGGGCATCAGCTCACTAAATTTTCTTCTCCTAAACCTGATTGTTAAGTCTCTGTTCCAGTCCCTCTCAGATTGCAGTAATGAGTCCTATCTATGGCAATCAAAACTCTAAATACCTGCTTTAAATTTCTAAAATATACCTGTGGATTTCCTTGATATTTCAGTGCTGAAGTTATTACTTTGTTATAAAATTGTACTTACAAAAGAATCAACTTCAAATGCTAAGTCAGTATGTGGGTCGGCCTCAAGTATCAAGGCTACTTCTCAGATATCTCAGGACCAAAATCCTGGATTAGTCAGGAAATATTTTTGCTGTGTTCAAGCCAGGGAAGTCTGAAATATTCCTACAGGGAAATGTAAAATATCTTAGATGCAGACTATGTTTCTTCTCCCCACAAATGTATATATGTTGGGAGGAAGCCGTAGTGAGACAGAAACTCCCTAATATGCCGCTTCTGCCTCAGGCTCCTTCATCCCCAACATTTTTCTCTAGGCCATAAGGCAGGCATGAGGGGGCCTTTCTCAGTTTGGAAGAAACTATGAAGAAAAACTTTCTTTGTCCCTTTCTAGAAAGTAAAGGAGAAGTTACAATCTTGGAACTACCTTGTAATTCATAGTATTTGGAATCAGGTTCATTTCTATTTTGAATTTCCACTTTACTTTAAAGATGGCCTTTATACCTTTTTCAGATCAGTAGAGTTCAATTTTTTGTGTAACTATCCCTGGTTTGACGTTCATCTGTTTTGCCAGAACAGTCTTTGTTAGCAATATTAAGGAAAGTAAGATGTTACTTGTTGTAAGATGTTGCTTATGTCAATATTTTTCCTAAACCAGTGTAACAGCGCCATTAGAAAACTTAGTGTGCTGATTTGGCCTGAGATAAAGTTAATTTTCTTCACAGTAGCTAGTATGAGGCTGTCTTTTGTTTTTCTGATGAAAAAGGCCTTGATAACACAAAGATGGGTTTGTTGTTGCTGAATAGTGCTTGCAAAGTATCAAGGCCTTTCCTGATTTTTGTAGCCCCATTGACGGGGCTAAGGGTGCACAAGAAGTTGAGAGGGGACGTGTCTGGGACAAGGGACCCAAAATGACCACAGGCGTGCCCCAAACTACATGGAATCATGCTCAGCATATAAAATGGGGGGAAGAAGGAAGTGGGAAATATTTAGAGGGTGTTTGTCATCCCATCACCCTTCTGCAAGATGGAGTCCTGTTTTCTGAGATTAACTGAATGGAAAACCTGCTGATTGGAATTGTGGAATGAATTCCTTGTTTTGCCTTGCTTTTATGAGTGGCTTTTGCTTTACTTACTAAACTTCATGCCAACCCACATTTTTTTTTTTTTTCATTTTAGCCCCACCAATTCTCTCCACCATCTTATTGTGAAGGGGCACACTTTTTTACCACTTTTTTCTCATTGTTATAACATATTTGTAACCATCCCTTAGCCAAAGGTTTCACTTTAGATTCCTATATAGATGTAAATATGCATACATATATACATTTGTGCTTACAAGATAAATAAACAGAGTTTGTGTTTTCCGATTGTGGCTGCTTCTTAAGTTTTTGTAAAACATAAATAAAGTTTAAGTTGAATAAGGCACATGTATACACATATATTTTCTTGGGACTAGAAGGGAATTAAATGATGTTTGAAGAGTTTCTTTATTTTGCAAAACAATGAATGATGGCATGTATGTGGAAATAGAGACCATAAGGACTAATTGCTTGCACTAGTGAAAAAAAGGGTATCAGAAAATTAACCAGAATGAGGATAATGCATCTTCTTCAGGATTTTAAGTTTCAGAGAAAGTTGAGGAGATTTAAGCCTATCAAGTCACTTTTGTCAGTTCAAGAACGCATTTAATATTGCAAGAATTGCTACTGATGATTGTCCATGGAAGAATTTGCAATGCTGTTTATAGAGTATTGAGGTATTCTTCTTTCTTCAACCCAGTCTCTGAGTTTCATGCATGTATTAAGTTTTACTATTTTTCCAGATACAGCATTAGTATGGTCGGCAGGCAGTTAGAGATAAGCTAGAGACCATTTTTCATTTTCTCTCTTTAGGTGAGCATGCTAGAGAGAATGATTTTTTAGTCTCATTTTCTGGGATCATAAAATACTAATTCACTACTGGTTTAAATGCACATTTAAAGAGTGTAAAAGGTTTTTTGTGTACTCTTATTTTGTGTACTCTTTTGTCATGATATATGATGTGATCAGAATTTCTGGCATTTTTCAAATGGTGAAATGATCTCATGAGAACCAGTTCCAGCACAGGTAGAAAAAAAATTAAGAAAGGAAGGGGATGCTGGTGACCAAAGTCTTGCTGTTGTTACTTAGTTATTGTTAGTAAAGAACAGAAACTTTCTGTGCTTTGACTCTTCTCTTGCCTTACACTTACAACCTCCATCAGAGCTAAATAAAACTTTACTTGCTACTTACTTGTATTTTTCCAAGAGAACGACAAATCTCTTCTTCCCATAATATTCTGTGACAACCACTCTATGCTAGTGGTCTGTCAGTAAATATTTTTTGAATCTAAGAACATAAAAATTCTATACTTGGGAAATTGTTCCTCTTTGTACTTCCTCTCAGGCACAAAAAGCCATTGCTTTTATAGAACAAAAATTTTTTTTAATTGCCCATGAATTATTTTGAAGTTATGGAAATATTTTATTTTGCCTCAACTACGTCATTTCATCCTTACTGATAGAGAATGTTGAAGTAAATATGAGTATCTAAAGGTAATGCTAACTTTATGTGATGGGTAAAGAAAGGCAGATCATTCATAGAAGGTTGTGATGCTTCACTGAAGCCAAAGAAGACATAGTGATTTCTGTGACATTTTTAGATCAGTGGGACATTTTCAACTGACTTTGTTCATTTATGTTGACAATAACATGACAAAAATAAATTGAGAGACTGAGAAAGACAGCGAGAGAAAGGGTTTCCAGAGTTGGAAAAAAAAAAAAAAAAACACGAAAAGGAAAGGGGAAACAAAAGCTTCTTTTAAAATGAAATCTTTAACACCATTTCATATTAAGAAAATATTATAAATTTTGTTATCCATTCCAAATTGGAATTTTGTGAATTTTTAAACTCAATGACCCTATGTAAAAATGAGAAGAGACTAAAGAATGAAACCAAAATATTTGGTTCAGTCATTCAAAGGGGTCCTTATAAAATATTTTGATATTGATGTACTAAACACAAAAGAACAACTGAAAATTTACATCTTCCTTAAAAATGGAAATTAGTATATTCCTGAAAAAATATTTTAATTTTCAGTATTTTTATGCTCAGCAGAAAGCTATTCCTTTTATATCTTTTCTGCAAGAATGGATGATTACACAGAGTATGCTATTTCAAACATAATAGAGATATGGATGTAGATTTAATTCTCATATTGAACAAGGAGCAGAAGCATAGTAAACTTCCTGTTATGACTGATTTCTTAACAAAATTACATTATAATCATATGGTGTCCTTACAGTTAGTGCCTTCCGTGAAAAATACTCCCTAATAACTTTTGTTCCTAAGAAGACTCTAAGTTCCTAAGGACTCCTTAGGAGTTTGGCTCCCCCTATTTGGGATTTTTTTGCTGTACAGACTTTAGCAGACAATGTTTCTTGTTGAAAAGAAAATCCTCGGTTTATTGAGCTACTTTGTAGAGGATAAATCTGTATTTCTGTATTCTCTTTTTAGTCTCGCTGTATGGGATCATAAAATATTGATTCATCCTGGTTTAAATACACATTTAGAAGAGTGTGAAACATTATTGTGAAAGGTGATAATTCCATATTTCTCTTTCTCTTTCTGAATCTTTCAAGTGATTGGACACTGTGTAGATGGTAAATGGGGCTTTCAATGAAAGGGTCCTTACAATAACATCTTCAGTTGGTTCAGAGGAGATTCTCAATCTCTCATTTGGCCAGATGTTTCCAATTCAAATCACCTCCAATTTTATGTAGCCACTCCAGCACATACAGGATCCATTGCTATCAATTATTTCAAATTACGTAGAAGGCATCTGTCAACTCATGCATCCACAGGAAAAGCTTCTACCAATTATTTAAAATGGCTTATATAATTTGGTTGATTCTGCAGAAAGAGCTAATAGCTGTGATAGCTTAATTCCCTTGTGTTTTTTTGTCAAGACTCTTTAATTATAAAAACAGTGCTGATCATTTGGTTACAGGCAGCAAGGAGAGATGTACAAACTGTCTAAAATGTTATTGCTGGAGGTATCCTTGTTAAAGGCAAGGATAACTCAGGTCCTTGTTAATAGATCCCTCGGGGTGTATTATTAAGAGTGAAATGACACCAATGATTGATTGATGTTTGTAAATAAATATCTCCTCTCTCTCCCCCTCTCTCTCTGTCTATCTATCTTATTTTAGAGCAATCTGCTTGCAATGAGAAAGCAAGTATGCAGTCATTTTGGTTATTATTATCTATAGCAATATACCCATATGAAAGCTTAAAAATACCCCTTTAAAAAATGTACAAGTAGAAGAAAGAGAAGGAGTAAGAGAAGAAAGATGTCACTACCTGAGGACCTCCTGACAAGACTTGGTTGTTGCAATTTCAGTGTCTGTTGGTCAAAGTGATGGTCGCAGTTTTGTCCTGTTGGTGTGGGTGAAACCCCTGAAACACGATGTCCAGTGGCTTTAAATGCACTCAGGCTCAGTCAGAATGCTCAGGTACCTCCCCTGGTCAGAGGAGTTTTATGTTATTATTTGATCACCTGCAGACTGCTGGTGGAAGGCCCCAGAAATGAGTCTGGGTGTACTTCAGGGGGGTCTTTGATGGTTTATGACACATTCAAAGACCAGGCAGCTGCCTCACATGGGGGTAAAGCCCCATCTGACCTTCCCCAGGGGTAGGAAGGAAGTTGTGTAAGGGAGAGCAATTAGCAGGATAAGAGGCACCATCTCACCTTGCAGGGTTGAAGTCTCTCCCTCAGGCATGGGGTGCAAACGTGGCCTCAGCAGATGAGTCTGTGGGCTGTTTGCCCCGACAAACCCAGACAGAGATGACTTTCCACACAGCTGCTGAGAATGCCTGTCTTCATGGATACAAAAGAAAGAAAGGCATTTCTTCTCCCTCCAGGCTTGTTTACTTCTCCTTAGACCTGAGATAATTGGGCAATAATTTACTACCTTTATCTTATCTCAAGTTTCTGGCAGGTGGCTTAATTCAAAGTCCAGTAGCTCACAGTCTGGTTCCCATCAGAAGGCATATTTGGGGCTTTGGTGGGCACAGATGAGCAGTCATTTCTTTTTGCAGTTTGCTACAATCAACAAAAATACTTTGGTGATTTTGACATTTAAACTATGAACCATAACATTTCAGTTTCTCACAGTCCTGCACAAAATTATAAAATGCTTTGTTATGAAATGATAAGGATGACTAGGGTTTCAGTCAACCACTTGGTCTCTTGCCAGTCTGTTGCCAGAAGCCAGCCCTTTGTTTTATGCAGAAATTAACAGAGTAATTGATGACTAACTGCCACAGGTATCCACACAGCACAGTTCTAAAACCCAGCTTTTCATATTGTATGACAAGAGGTTGGATAGAGGTGAGAAATATTTTTAGCATTCTTACTGAGGGAAAAGCTGAGTTCAGTCATTTTAGGTGAAATATAAAATTTTAACCAGGCAAGTTCCACCTATTTTTGTGTTACTTCTTTTATATTTCAGATAGAATTTTTTATTGTAGTTGGAAGTAGGAAACAGAGTTAGTGGGTATGTGACAACCTAACTATTTCACATTTAAACCAGCCATTTCTAAAATCTTACTTTGGTACCTTTTACTTTCAATAAGTGAAAATATGGAGACTGGAAAAGAGGAGTCAAGGAGAAGATGCATGGTGGCTATTTCTATTGAAATATTTTGCCTACATTATTCAAAAGGTGTATAAAACACTGAGGTATAAATACAAATCTATAATTATATTCTCTCTTTGCTTAGTGTTCTGAAAGAAAGAGTGACGTTTTGGAGGAGGACAAATAAAGCATGACTTGACAGTGATTAATAGTCACAAAACATAACAGAGAATGGGACAGTGGTTAACCTGATTAAGTATGAAAACATTCATTTAAACACCATTACAAACTAGAGTATCTGTACTATTTTTTTTTAGGAAAGGTTTACTTTTAAACAATCAGTATTTATTGTTCTAGCTATGTACATAATATTTTAGTATGTTTTTTCCCAGTAAAAAATGAAGCACCTTGTTTTTTACTGCTCTTCACACCCCAATAATTTTAGCTAGCTTTTAATGGATAGTGTTACTTGGATGTTTGAGGCAAGTGCCAATTGACCTGTCACTCCTCTTTCAATTTCCAGATGAAAATAGGAACATGGTACAAAATAAATGTATGGCATGAAGAATAGCAGGTTATTACAGAAAGTTGGAAACTATAGTGATGAGCTCACATGGAGAGCCAAGAGCAACATTTCACCTCCTATGGTAGAGGTTGGTAACATCCTTCATTTAGTAATGAAGAGTAGCTATCAACAACACCTGAAGCTGCTGTGAAAACAAAATCAGTGACTGTGCAAACAAGCTTAACCTTTCACAAGATCTCTAGTGTGGGTGTGAGTTTCTCACACATGGGAAAACGAGGATCTAATATGAAGAATTTTATGACCTCCATCTAGAGCAGGCCAAAAGGCTCTTGCTTGGCACAGACTTCACCTCAATTCTGCCTTTCATGGGGATCTGCTGGCTTCCAGAAGGCACAGAAAATTATCCTATGGGTGAAGTGAAATGGAGAACAGCACAACACAGAGAGCGCTCTTCTAAAATGGTTTTGCTTGACACTAACTTAGTGTACCATTTTCTCTTTTTTGATGTCACTAAAATGAAGCCTGCACTTCAGCAAATTTATACAGTACCCTGTGAGAGCTCTACACAGCTGCTTACAGACCATCAAGAAAAGCAGGTATTCACCAGCCCGAATGCTAGAAAGTGAGGAGTGCAGTTCACAAAAACAATTACATCAATAGCACTCCTTGTCCCTTTTGTTCTCCATAGAAGTGTAGAAGCTGGGGTTGGTGAAGAGACACCCTCTGCATCTAAGAGAGAGAGAGAGACACTGTTGCCATGGTGTGGAACTGCTTTTTCATAAATGTTTCAGTAAGGTCATGCCCTGCTTGATTAATTCCAAGAGTTCACATTCATCTACTGCCACACAGCCAGCTTACAGCAGATGTTCACAGAAGCCATTTCATGCTGACTTATAACCCTTCCATTTTTTTCTGTAGCTAATGTATCAGGATGGTTGTATTCTGAACACAGAAGTAACCAGTGCAAATGCTGAAAAGCAGCCTCCATTGTGCCTTCAACTGCCTTTGCATCACAGCAGCCTCACTCAGCAACTAGCTAGTAGCAGATTTTGCTCTCCCTGAACAGCCACATGCCTTCCCTAGTACAAATGTGTCAGTGTGTGGACTTACTGCATTTTTTTGGCCATGTAATTTTGTATGGTTGAAAGCAGCGTGCTCTCAAACACAGGAATGACGCCATTTTGAGGAGGTTAGGTATACACAGTCCAGAGACAGGACAATGAAGTAAAGTAATTTATTTTATATCCTCTGTCCTCCTCACCTCTCCATCTCTTACACAAGCATCAGGTTGCCAATAATAAGGACTAAGGGAAGGACCAGGAGGATTTGGGTTTGTTATATGATTTGGTACACCCTAAACTGTGATGTAATGAGTGGAGAACATTACAGAACAAGAATTTCTGTTGCAGAGTAAGAGAGTAGAGCAGAGATGGTTGCAAATGGTAAAATTAAAAAAAAAAAAAAAATGATTCTGTTTTTAGATTTTTCATAAATTTTTGAAACCATATGCATCTGCCTAATTTATGCAGATTATTGCCATTATAAAAATTTTATTTGCCTATTTCTTATCCATATTTTTCAACTAAATTCTAGGGCAAAATCCTGGGATATGAATCTTCCCAAACTCAACTCAATAAATGTTCACTCAGCTCCTACTGAGGTGATGAAGTAATTTCAGTGTGACTGTGTCTGGTCATCACAGCACGTTAGTGGTATTCTAAGGTATTATATCTTGACTTAAGTATTGTGCAAAATAATGTCAGATGGAAAGATAAAATTATCACTTCAACTCATGTTTATGAAGATAGCATCTTCAAATTCCTTTTGTCATTATGATTTTTCTTCTGCAAAACTAGGTTTCTGAAAGTCAAGCTATTTTAATTACAGATAATTTCACCCCTCATTTGAATTTTCTCCTCTCCTCTCCTCTCCTCTCCTCTCCTCTCCTCTCCTCTCCTCTCCTCTCCTCTCCTCTCCTCTCCTCTCCATTGGGTGAAGAGGAATGGTCAGTGGTATGGGTGATTCTAAAATGACACCGACTAGACAGGTCTGAGAAAGACAGAAGTTCAAATAATAAAACAAAATTATTTTTTTATGAACTTGACAGGTTGACTGAAGGTATCTGTCCCAAACCTGCAACTGTGGATTACTAAAACAGCCTTGACACAGTCCTTTCTCCTCCCCAGGTTGAATGGCAGACCAGTAGTCTTTTTGTTTAATGTCTTTTCTTCATAGCCCATTATGCTGTTTGGTAAGAATTAATTCAGACAGAGGCTCTGTGTATTTTCTAGGATGAAGCTCACAGTGTTCTCCAGTGGAAATAAATGCCCCAAACTTGCCCTGTCTACAATGAAAGCTTAGTCTCTTGCTCTGTGTTCATCACTGGAAGTTTTATCACCTTCAGGAACATAACTCTTGAGAGAGGCCATGGGTGTTGTTAATCTCCAGGTCACAAACTTCTGAAATAAATAATCATTCTTCCAAATATATTTCTGAAATTTAGTGAAAGTTGAAGCAAGAGGATTAGAGGATTGGCCCATCACACACTGGGCTTGTTTTTATCAGCACATACTCTTAATCACTTATCAATTACTTACACAAATTGAAGGAGCAGATGACAGACTACTTTCAAGGCTGCCTTGTGGGGGCTCTGGAAAATTAACAGTAGTGGATGTCTGTGGGTTTTGAATTTTTTTCCCCTTTTTTTACCACTTCTGAGCAGGGTTTACTTCAGCTGTCAAAAGCCAACAGCTTATAATTATGGTGCATATAGTTACAAGGAAAAAGTAATCTCATTGAAAAAAAAAAAAGGCAGAAAAAGTTGGAAAATTAGGGGTGCAAAATGATTTTTTACTTAAAACTAGGTTTCAAGATCTTCACATCTTCCCTGTGTACAGTTTTATCATATCTGCTATTTGTTGTATAAACACAGTGTGAAGTGATGTGGTGAACCATTAAAAGGTAGAGCAAAGGGTTGATCGACATACAATCCTTTAAGTGTTCTCCTTAACTTGCATAACTATGTTTAATTATTTAATTTAGAATGTATGCACCATTTTGATGTGCTATGGTGACCAGTGTCAAGAGAAATTCCCTGCAGGAACAGGGCTTTGAGAGTCTCTGAGATCCCACAGGGAAATCAATGGTATTTTAATCTGAATTAGACATAGTTCCTGCACAGAGGAATCTGAGCAAGCCTCCAGAAAACTGCTGATTCTTTTAGTAAATAAGACATTTTTCTGCTTTGCTATCATAGTACTGTAAAGATTTTCTGATGGAAATTTGCAAACGAATTGTTTGATATAGAAGCTATACACATATATTTTTAGTTTAAATTCTGTATCAGGTTAAATACAAGCAATAGTAAGATTAATCTTTTTTTTATATCTGGTCTTTTGAAGATTAAAACCAATCCATGCATAATCCCTTGCTGCTAGCCAGAATGCATTTTTAAAATGTTCCTTTAATTATCTAAACACTAGGACTTGCACATTGTATAACATCATATGATCTTATCTAAAGTATTATTAATAGATTACTCTGTTAGAAAATGCAGGAAAATCCCTCTTTGTAATTTTTCTGTGTACTTTGCTCTCTCTCTCCTCTATACATTTGAAAATTTGTGTTGCTTTTTCATAGAAATAATACAAACCCAGAATGGTTTGCATGTTAGAGAGGATCTCAATACCACTATTGAATAAATTCTCACAAACAGCTTATTGGGACTTTCTGAATCTTTCTCATTTTAAAATCTTAAAGGCTTTTTATTGGGACCTTTTTGTTGTTGTTGTTGTTGTTGTTGTGGGGTTTGTTTGTTTGTTTGTTTGTTTGTTTGTTTTGGTTGGGATTTTTTTGGCATTGGGAAGACCATCTTGTGGAAATTGAAAGGTTTTTAGAACAGTACAACTTTTTCTGACAAACTTTCCAGTTTCACTTTCATTTGCTCAACTCTTCAGATTATCTGCTACGAGTTAAGTTTTTGTGTCAGAAAGATTGTCAGAAAGCCAGGGATCCCAGATTCCCATGTTCCCAAGCCCTGGGGAGCTCTACCATGGGTGCACAAAGTATTGTTTTTCCAGTGACTGTGATTCTGTGACAAGCCTACCTTGCATTTCAACCAGAACTGGTATTTTTGACACTCCCTTCTGAAATCTGGAATTGCCATGCTCTTGCTGGGTTGCTTTTCTCTGCATTATCACTACTCATTGGTCAGAATTCGTTTTAATATATATTATGTGGCAGAAATCTTAATTTTCTGTCATTACTTTTGAATTTGGTGCTATAATTTAGTTGTTCCTCATCTTCGGGAGTTGTCCATTCTCCATCTTCATGTCCAGAGGAGAGGATCCTGAAAAATACAGGTGTGTCACCCTGACCTTGGTGCCTGGCAGGGTTATGGAAGAGGTCATCTTGAGTGAGATAAGACAGCACATATTGGATGGTCAAGGTATCAGGCAGTTCCAGCATGGACTGAGGAAGAGCCGATCCTGCCTCACCAAACTGATCTCCTCCTCTGACCAGGTGATCTGCACGGAATGCTGTGGAGGTTGTCTACCTGGATTTCACCAAGCCTTTGGCACTGTCTCCCACAGCACACTCCTGGAAAAGCTGGCAGCCCCTGGCTTGGACAGGAGCACTCTGTGCTGGGTTCAGAACTGGCTGGGTGGCCAGGCCCAGAGGGTGGAGGTGAACGGTGCCACATCCAGCTGGGGCCAGTCAGCAGTGGTGTCCTCAGGGGTCTGTGCTGGGCCCAGCTTTCCTCAAATATGCTTATCAATGACCTGGGTGAAGGCATTGAATGTACCCTCAGTAAATTCACAGACAACACCAGGTAGGATGGGAGCATTGATCTGCTGGAGGGCAGGAAGGCTCTGCAGAGGGATCTGGACAGGCTGGATCATGGGCCAAGGCCATCCATGAAGCTCAACAAGGTCAAGGGCCCGATCCTGCACTTCAGCCACAACTCTGGGCAGCACTACAGGCTGGGAAAAAGTGGCTGGAAAACTGTCTGGAGGAAAAGGACCTGGAGGTGCTGGTCAACTACAGCTGAACACAAGTCAGCACATGCCCAGGTGCCCAAGAAGGCCAATGGGATCCTGCCTGTACAAAGAATAATGTGGCCAGCAGGAGCAGGGCACTTGTACTTGGCGCGGGTGAGGCCGCACCTCAAATCCTGTGTTCAGTTCTGAAGTCCTCACTGCAAGAAAGACCTGGAAGTGCTGGAACATGTCCAAAGAAGGAAAATGGATCTGGCAAAGGTCTAGATTGTAAGTCCTGTGAAAAGAGGCTGACGGAGCTGACAGTGTTTAGCCTGAAGTAAAGGGGCTCAGGGAGGATCTCATCACTCTCTACAAGGACCTGAAAGGAGCCAGGTGAGTGTCAGTCTCTTCTCGCAGGCAACTGACAACAGGACAAGAGGACATGGCCTCTAGCTCTGTCAGGAGACATTCAGGTTGGACACCAGGAAGAATGTCTTCATGGAAAGGGTTGTTAAACATTGGAATGGACAGCCCAGGGAGGCAGTGGAGTCACCCTGGAGCTGTTCAAGGAACAGCTTGGTATGGCACTCAATGCTATGGTTTGATTGACAGGGTGGTATTTGGACAAAGGTTGGACCTTAATTAACCATGATCCTGTAACCCATTTGATGTAACATGAAGCTGACTTACTGTTTCTGGCATCTTGGCATCATAATTTCTTTTTACATATAATTTACAGTTCAGATTTATCACAAGATTTGACTGAGAAAATAATTTAGCAATTCCTTTTGTACTATCTCTGAGATGAAGAAAAAAATAGAGGTTTTTTTTCCATAGGAAGGGCCCCAATCTTCAAAAATCCTTCATCTATGCCACTATGTTATGCTGGTATTATTGAAGATCTGCACGATCTGATTCAGACTTTAGTGGATTTTCCTTGACATAAGCTGCTGTTTTTAGGAGAAATGCGTAATCATTCCTCTTGACCCACTCAAATTTTCATTTACTTTGCCTTAAAATTTTCATTTACTTTGCCAAATGTTCATTTACTTTGCTTTCTTTGCTTTGCCTTAACCCCCTATTCCTAAAACAGTTTGAAGAAGGTGTTACTTTTATTTCAATACATTGATTGCAAAAAGGCTAAATGTAGAAGTATTATCACATAAAAAGAGATTTATATGCTGTCCATTTACCATTATTAATTTAATATAAAAGAATTTTTATATAGTTTTCTCAAATGCAGGCATTCACATATCATTCCAATCCATTTCATTTAAATGATTGAATTGAATTTACATCAATTATCAAGTATCAATTTATCCAACACTTGTGCAACTAAGTCCAAACGAAGGTGCTCTTCTAAATGCTAATATAAATTACTGTGGTTCTGTAGCTTGTTTTCTTTGCGTTTTTCTAAATGAAAGATACTAGGTTGGGTTTGAGAACACAGAGAGAACCTAAAAAGTGAAGAATTGCAATAGAAGAAAATGCAAGGACAACTGTGTAAATGCGAAGAATTTCTTTTATAAATATAATGTTGATAAACTTTATAACACTTCAGAAGAGCAGTATTTTAATTTAGAGCAAACTTATTTGACCAAAAAAAAAAAAATTTTTGCTTTTATCCACATATGTAATCCAGCAAAGTCCTAACATGCAAATGGATAAAACAGACTTTTCTGTTTGGACAGAATTCATCAGACTGCCAATTCTTTCAATAAACCAATATAATACCAAAGGACAGGGCAAATTTTCACTGTTTATTCTATCAACTAATAACTTTTTTCCCAATTTCAGTTTCTTGATAAGCTTTAAAAAAATAATTATTATCCTTAGCAGAAGAAGGGGGAGTTTAGGAAACCTATTTGAGGAGATTGACAAAATAAGTGCTTTCTGAGAATGTCCTTAATCCATTCTGAAAATTTCCTGTTTTCTGTATAAGGGCAATAAGAAAGGTTTTTGGACCTCTGGCAGGGAAAATATGTGCCTATATGCAGTTTTTTTCTTCTTGGACATCCTTATTCTTTATTACTTCTGCCATTCTAGCATCATTAACTGCCCACTTTTTGTGCCAGTGCCATTTGTCAGAGGCTGGACTTCCTAACAACATGTCACTTTTTCCCAGGATGGAAGAGCATGGATTTTAACAAATACAATATTCTGTGACTTTTTGGAGCATTAGAGTCAGAGATAAATGCCTACATGCTGTACTCAGGAAATGATGTGTCAACAATGCAGTGTGATTAACCTATTTGGACAAACCAGGAATTGGAGTTCATACAGTTCAATACATGGTTTACTGTTGGATTGACAGCACTGCGTGGAGATGCTGTCTGTACTGTTTGATGAGCACCGTTATAAACAAAATCTTAATCCCAAAGAACATGCAATGTAATGTGAAACAAAGAGACCATAAACTATCACTGCGAATAGCAGGCATGAAGGAGAAAGTGTTGCAAGAGAAAATCTGAATAGTTCTGAATAGTTTTGACACAGTCTGAATGAGTTTATTTTCTTTAAATAAATAAACAAATAAATTTAATCTCTCTTGGACTGAGCTCCCCTAGTAAGATTAGCAACTGATTCCTTGCAGACCATGAAACTATGATGTATATTTGCAGAATGTGATCTGGAATGGTTTGTCACAGGAACTAATACCAGGAAAGAGAAAAGGAGGCCGTTATGTACTGAAGCATAGAGATGTTATCCCATTGAATACTCAGGAACTTGCCACCATGGACCTCAAGGGAAAAGCAAAAAAAATTGATTAAACAGAAAGATTATAGTTGTGAAGGGCATTGAAGGCAGAAATAAGACATTTGCATATGATGTTATGGAAAATGAAGAGATAATAAAGACATTCAGACAGGAATAATATAGAGTGACAAGCAAAAAGGATGTTCTTAGGTGATGCATTTTGAAGGGATTGAAAAGTTCCTACTTGCATAATGACATGTTAGTGATGAGCACTTTGAAGGTCAAAGCAACATTTTTATCTGTGAACCTTCTGATGCCCATGAATTATCCTCAAACCAACAAATTCACCAGGGTTAAAATAAATTTCCTCAAGGTCAGCACACTCTGCAAATAGAATAACATACAGACTTCTTTGACTAATATGATCCCAAATTAGCACATTATGCAATCTATAAGAGACTGCATACTTAATGCACTGGAGGGAAAAACAGATTTTGTTTTTACATGATTAAATAAAGTCAAAATAAAACTGCTTTAGAGGAGTAAATAAATGATTCATTACTTTGTGTCTGTTATTTGTCAAAAGGCCAGGGAGATAATGACTTTGGATCTTCCTGCAAGGACCATCAATGTTTTTGGCAGCTATCATGTTCAGAGCTCGGCTTTGTTTCAATGGATACATGTGATGGCTGTATTTGTGTGTAGTGCAGCCCTGTAGGAGTAAATCTAAAGCACAGAACAGCAGCTGAAGAGGATTCAATGCCCATACAGCAAGTATACCAGGAGAATTTATTTCAGGCTCGCTGCTGCCTGGTCCAGTGCTTCCATTGTCCATCAGCAACTTGAAGAGATTGGGTGTGCTCCTGAACCACCACTTCTGTTTTAGCCATGCCTGAAAGAAACCCAGTTCATGTCCTTTATAACAGCTTGATGATGTGAACCAGAACACTGAGTGATCCAGAGATCTGAGTCAAAACATACGCAAGGTTTAAACCAAAGAAAGGCGCACACATGTACAGAGATTCATGGAGGTGGATCTGGCCCTTGCACCCTGATTGAAGCTGTATTCCTTTTCCTATAGCTCCTACAACATGCAAAATCTGCATAGGCCTTCTATCAAAAGGTCTCTAGGCACAAGCTGTAAGCAGATCATCTTGTTCCTTTAGAATATATTATTATTAATGCTAATTTCACCATTCCTGCACGTGCTTGATGAAATTATTAAGAGAACCTTATAGACACTAGCCAGGAAACACTAATTTTGGAAATAATTTAGATTCTCTGGAGAAAAGCAGAAATATGATAGAGAGCATTATGCTACTAGAACTCGAAATCTGAGTGAAAAAGGTTAAGGGACAAATATTTCTTTTTAAATGTATGAATAGTAAGTGAAAGAAATAGTAAGAAGACAATTTCAATTTTATGTAAGTGTAAGAATGAAAATCCAATTGCAATACTTGTATGAATACAAATTAAATCAAGTGATAAGTGATGAACAGTAGTTTCATCCAGATGGTCCCTATCACTGGGTAGTAAGGAGACACAGAATGGAAGACAGGACTAGAGGAAAAATATTCTCTAAAAGCAATGACTTTTAGAGAATATAAAGGATGGGGTTACGTGCTTATATATATATATTATATACATTAATATAAAGGATGGAGTTACATGCTTATATTAACTGGATTGTTAATTCATGAGTTAAGGGACAATCATTTAGGAAAGTCTCCATTCTTCATTCCCGGGTAGGACAAGGCTGTAGAAGCATCCCTCAGTAGTGTCCTCTTTCTGTGCTTCAGGCTCTGTATCGTCTCTCTCCGTGTTCAAAGTCCTTCTGGATACTACAGTGCTGTTCAGATAGAAGTTCATATGACATTATTCATTTTAACAGGCATTGGGGGAACTGAATTAAAATTCGGGGTGGAAGAATTCCTTGAAATGTGTGTAATTTTCTCAGTGTCAGCGGAACTCTTGTATCCTGCTGATAGAATCTGGATCTTGAGTTATCAGACAGTGTGGTCCATTATGTCCTTTTTCTGTTCTCCTTCTTCCCCTCATAGAATTAAAAGTCTTTTCAGATAAAGGAACCAAAGCTATCCACAAGGACCTGGACAAGCTCAAGAAGGTGATACGTGAGAGCCTCATGAAGTTCACTGAATCCAAAAGCAAGATGCTGCACCTGGGTTGGGGCAAACCAAGACATGGCTACAGACTGGGAAAAGTCCTCACTGAGAGTGGTCCTGCAGAGAAGGACTTGGGGCTTCTTCTGGAGGAAAGGCTGGACCTGAGTTCTTACAAAGGAGGAGAGTGGAGTTTTATTATTGAATATTCAATACAATCCATATCACTGCATGGGGCAGCGGGGAGGTGTGGTTTTGTCAGGAAAGGCAAAGGGGCAGGAAGCAGAAGAGTGTGGCTATCTTTTGGCCTGGGCTGGAGAAAGGACAGAGGACCCGGCTCAGGTCCCTGCTTTGGAGAGGGGCTGTAATGCCCACACCACTGATGTCGCCAGCATCCTCCACCACAATGAGCCAGCATACCAGCAGCGCAATTCATGACTCAAATGAAATAGGTTTCCAGGTTTTTGCTTTACCCTTGCTCCCCATGGTTTGCCAGACCTGGGGAAGGTGTTAAACCCTGTGAACTCATTTGTCACATTGTTTCTTTTTGTTCTCTCTCAGCCCATGTCCAGCATCAGGGACCTCTGCAGTCCATCTTTTATGAAAAATCCTTTCCTTATGATTTTTCCTTCTGAGAAGCTGAGAGGCTTCAGGAACAAAATGTAAACAATGGTTATCTGCTGCTGTGGAATGCAACAGGTGGATCTGTGATTGGCCCATCTTGGATGTTTATAATTAATGGCCAATCACAGCCCAGCTGGCTCAGACAGCTGCCTTTGTTATCATTCTTTCTTTTCTATTCTTAGCTTAGCTAGCCTTCTGGTGAAACTTTTTCTTCTATTCTTTTAATATAGTTTTAATGTAATATATATCATAAAATAATAAATCAAGCCTTCTGAAACATGGAGTCAGATCCTAGTCTCTTCCTTCAACATAAGACCCCTGTGAACACCGTCCACTAGTTTTGCTATAGGGCGCCCAGGCCCCTTGCCTTTGTTGTTAAGCCATTTCTCTCTCTGTATAATTTTCTCTTTATTGTTGTGTTCATTGCTATTTTCTGTAGTAAATTGTCACTCTAATGTATAATTGCTCTGAGATTTTTGGGGTTTCTCCTCCACTATTGGAAAGGGGGTAGTTAAACCAGTTTTAAGCTCCCCACTGAGTTTTAACAACCATCACGTGAGCCAACAGTGTGTGCTCACAACCCAGAATGAAAACTACATGCTGGATTGCACCAAAAGTATGACCAGACAGTCAAGAGAGATGATTCTGGCGATCTACTCTGACCTTTGAGTGCTCATCTCGAGTGCTGCATCCAGTTCTGCGGTCCTAAGCACAAGAAAGATGCAGACCTCTTGGGACAGGTCCAGAAGAGGGCCATGAGGATGATCAGAGGCTGGACCATCTCTGGTCTCCCAGAGGCTGGGAGAGCTGGGGGTTGTAAAACCTGGAGAAGAGAAGGCTTTGAAGGAGACCTTAAGTAGCATCTGGTACCTAAACATGGCTTGGAAGAAAGAGGGAGAGTGACTCCTTTACAAGGATTGATAGTGATACAACAGGGAGGAAGGGTTTTAAACTAAAAGCTTAGAGGTTTTCATTAGATGTCAGCAAGAAATTCTTTACTCAGAGTGTGATGAGACACTGGAACAGGTTGTCCCAGGAAGCTGTGGATGTCCCATCACTGAACGTGTCCAAGGTCAGTGAATGAATGGGGCCCTGAGCAACTCAGACTCATGGAAGGTATCCCTGCCCAGGGTAGGAATATTGGACTAGGTTATCTTTAAGGTTCTTTCCAATGCAAGCTATTCTTTGATCCTATGATGATTGATGGATTTTCTTTAGTCCGACTTAAAATTTGTGTACATTCCAGTTCTGAGATTATGGTACTTTTCCTTTATATTTTCATATATCTTTTCATTAAAAATATTAGGATAGTTTATTTTAATGATATTATGAAGCGAGATTTATTGGTGCTTTTCTTTCCCTGACAGCCTTTAGTTTTCCCTTGGCACAATATCACATTATCCCTTCACTGCACAGTCTGTGATAAACACTGAAAATTCAAATAAAACAGAATAGGATATCAGAGAGAAAGAAGTAGATTTTACTTTAATCTTCTACTTGTACTCCTGCTCTTTCCACCTTCCATTTTATCGTCTCCTTGTTATTCAGCTATTCTGTCTCTGTTTTTCTCTCAGCCGTGTTAATAATCTTCAGCTCATCTCTCTCTCCTTTACACAGCACTGCTTTTTATTTCCTTGGTATTGCTTCATCCCAGCATAGTAATAAAGCTCATCTAGGCTGATGAATTAAAGCATTAGTACATCTGACTGATGTTTACTCTCAAATAAAGTTATTTCTCCCATGCCCTTGCCACCACACCCTCTGCTTTTCCACTTAAATGAGGCTTAGCTTGGTATGGTTCTGCCCTTTCTCTGCAAATGTAAACTGGTAGTTTAAAGATATTCACAGCCTCAGAGTTTTAAAGTTTTAATTTAGCTTTTATTAGGTGCTGGGCAGCATAGTGCCAGACTGTGTACACAGTTAAACAACAAGAGCTCTCTCAGGGGAGTATATTGTTGCAAGCTTCGACATCTATATGCAAATTAAACTTTGCGTATTTGCTATCAGTTACAACAGAAATTTTCCACACAGGCAAGCCATTTTTTTCTCTATCTATCTAAAAAATGGCAAGCCCTAAAGAAAATACTCTGATTTTGCCAGATGCAAAACCTAGAGAAATTTTATTGGGTTTAGGAATATTTTTAAGAAGCAGCCTATCCTAAAACGAGGTTGTATTGCAGTTGCATAATATTGCTGGAAAAAAGAAGGGAGAATTATGAAGTCTTGCATCAGCATTGAAAGGAAATGATATAAAAAGACTGTTGCTATTTATCATGGGAAGAGTGAATTCTATACAAAGAACCGTCCCATAAAATTTCTCAGGACTCTAAAATGCATCAGGTACCCTCTCTAAAGGCTGTCCTAAACAGGTTTTCTGTAGCTCTTGTGGATTCCTGGAAGTGAGTCCCAGCAAAGGTCACCCACGCTAAACAATGCTCACTTGACTGCTTTCCCTTGGAGGCTGAGCAGATAAGCTGCATTGTAGAGCTTTGGGGGATGTGCCCTCCCCATTTGCCTCAGAAAAGGTAAATTCAGTTCCAAATAAATAATAATAAATATAATATAATAAAATATAATAATATTCAGTTCCAAATAAATAATAAAAAAAGGTAAATTCAGTTTCCAATAAATATAATTTGACTTCCATGCTACAGATGAACTGTTGAAACTGACATCTCAGACCTCTGTGAAAGCTATCCACTGTATGGGGACACTGCAATATGGAATAGGCATTGGTCTGCCACACACCATAGTTAGAGCTAGCTGTTAGTAGAAGTGCTTTTTTATTTTTCTTTGTGTTTCCCTGTTTTGACAATGTTTCTAATTTTGGTTGCTCTTTTTCTCTAGCTCTGTCCAATTTATTCAAAAGAATAGTCACATCTTGTTGTAAAATGTAATCACCTTTTTCACGTGGGGCAATGCACAAAAATAATTTTAATGATAAATAGATCCCAATTATGAACCATGACTCACCAGCAGTTTAAGAAGAAAGTGATTTCAGTGCTTAAATTCATAGAGGAACAGTGCCTTTAAATATTTGGTTCCTGAGAACCACACCAATGTTTATTGTCTTGAGAAATGGCTTAGCATTTTCTCTTAAAGTGGAAAAAAGCTGTATTGACAATGTCTGTCTTACCCATCTTCTGCTTCTGCCCGTGTCCCTGCAGATATTGTATCCAGTTGTGTTTCACAACTTGCTGTGAGCAGGGTATCACCTTGCAATTGGCTCAGAGAAGGAGGGGAGATAGGGGACAAAGGAAAAGTATGCGAACATGAAATTCCAGAACTTGAAGATTTTGAGAGATAAGGAGGTTGTGTGTGGGGTGGGCCAAGTAGATGCAAAGATGCCCACTTTGCTGACCAGGGGCTGTGCACTCAGATTCTCTGATGTGGGAGGATGTTGGGCTAATAATCACAGGCATATGGATACTTATAGTTCCAGCTTACTTTTAGGACTTCTACTATCCTTGGCTACAGAATGATCCTGCAGGACACATGTTAGACACGTGCCAGGCAGGTGTGTTTCTGGACCCATGTTGCAGGATTAAGCCAGCCAGTACATGTATAGAATGTATTTGGGTTAGAAGGTGGGCTCAGACATTCATTCAAAACAAAATACAGACCTGCCATGTGTTGTGTTGGCTCCTAAAAAGTAATGTCCTACTTTGACAGAGAAATGTTTTGGTTGAAATATGTCTATAAATAATCATGTTGAAATAAAATGAAACTCTGAACTGCCCTGGCTCTGGCTCCAGGCAACAAAAATTGTATCCAAAGTTTTCCAGTGTTTGAGGGTTGTAGAGTGCATGAACTTGAGTTCATCCACCATCAATGAAGAAAATTGTATAGTCATAAAGCTTAGCTCCAGATAAAGTCTGAAGCTGAATGTTGTGGCTGTTTTCCTGGGAAACTTTTGTTCTGCATGGTGTGTGATTGACGCGGAGCATTATTTCCAAATGAGCCTGTCCTTTCGAACAGATTTGTGTATTCTAACTGATAGTTGTCCACAGACAGTATCAGAACGTAGCTAATTATGGGATATTTTATACTTCAAGGCAGTTTTTGGTAACTTCCTGAAACCACTACTGGCCTGCTGGGAGCAGTCCGCTCTACTCTATACATGACATCCACTTAGAAACTTCCCCATTCAATGGGCAGTTTTTTCCTTGAAAACCTTGAGGGATCCATTTTCCCAAGCATCTATGATCACATTATTGAGTATAAGACTTAAAAATCTCTTCTACATATTAATTTAACCCATTTAGTTAAGAAATAGTGCCACTGAATTCTGTGCAAATCATGTTGCTTCTCTGTGTGAGTGTCCACTCTTATCCTGCTGTCCATTTTTCCTGCCCAAATGGCAAGCCCATTTGAACTGGCCATGGTGTGATGACTTAGGATGTATGTGCACTTCATCCTTTACACTTTGTTCTTGTGAAACATACATACACTGTGTCATGCAAAAAGTCCTCACTGTAGTGCATCTTGGGACAAGAAGGTAAAGTGACATTCACAGTTTTAACCGTGAACAGATTGTTGGCTAAGGAGTGTTAGAATTGGAACATTTTCATCTGCACTTACACAGGGAGGAAAAAGGAGCAACGGTGTTTTGGGTGCAGAGCAAGGAATTGGTCTGAAGATGCAGCCTTCTGCCAAGGACAGGGACAAGAGCAGTCCAGGTGGCTAAGAAAGGCAGTTGGTGAAAATGTCCTGCTCTTCTGACAGAGACGTTTTTTCAATTGTTGGAAAAATATATGATGAAGAACCTGCACATTATGATTGTCTAAAAATCCTTGTACCCAAGAGACAGAAGGAAAAACGGTGTGCAGTGAATTTGAGGAAGAGGGTGATATGAGAACCTAACACCTCACTTCAGATCTGTGTATTTTGTGCAAAAATCTGTTCATTGCATTCTTCAGATGGCAGGCATCAGAAAGTGTACACAGAGGGAGGGCTGTAGAAGTGTCTAAGCACTTATGCAGTCTGCCCAGGATGTGTAAGTGCTCTAGCAGCAGTTCATAATTGTTTTACAGAGCAGCTGAGACTAGGGAGCATACCCAAGAAGTCAAAAAAAAAGAGAACATCCGTGCAGAAAAAATATTTTTCTTTTGCTCACAGGTACCGAATAGTAAAACCTAAGTGTGGGAGCAATGAAAGTCTGCCTCAGAGACTTTAATCAGAGTTGCAAAGGGCTCTGTCATGTCATGTTTGAGCAAGGCTGAACTCTGATGCCCTGATTTCAGTCAGAGGTTTGCAAAATACAAATGATGGATAGTGTGAGAGTCTCCTGGAGCAGCTGGCGACTGTCAGAAAGCCATGGATTACACAACTTCTACTATATTTGTTTCTAGAGCAACATCTGGAAAATGGGTGCCCAGACAATAGAGTAGGTGGAATGAGTGGATACAATGCCTCATTTGGAGACTGTTTTGCTGTTATGCAATTCAAATTTAAATGCAAACTCTTAACTTAAATTCTACTGACAGATACAAAACGAAGCACCTCTTCAGCAGAGCTGGGAGATATTTTTATCCTTATTTTCAGAGAAAGCATGATAGCTCTTTTTTTCACTGCTTTTCCCCCTGCCATTTTTCCTTGGTGTTTTGTGAGATTATGTTGATTTCATGTTGTTGTAACACCAGGCATCAGGCATTTGCGCAGCTGGACTCCCTCTCCCCTCTATCATCTTTATTCTATTCACAACAATAAACAGGAGAAGTATTCTGTGCATAAGATCAAGGCAGAATTATCTTTCTTTTCCTTGAGTGCTACAGGTAGGAAACTGTATCAGGGGCAGGTAATCTGGCAAAAAAGCAAATGCTGTCTTCTGCCAAAGTAGGTTGCTGGTTGAGTGTATGCAAGTGAATAGTGAGAGGGAGAAAGGGGTACTTCCATCATGTTTTTCTCCTTTAAGACAGTTAGGTCTGATTCATATGTTCTGCTATGCTTCTGGAGATGTCAATCCAACAGCATGGGGATGGGGAAGGGGCCCCAGGAAATCAAAGCAAACTCAATTATCTATCTGCTGACAATGACAAAACCATTTCATTCCTCAGCTCTTCACAGAATGTGAGGGGGGAAAGATTAAAAGCGTGAACATTTTTAATGAGTGCAATTATTGAATCATCAGTCACACAGTCCATCTGCTTCAGAGTGTTCCAGAGACTAGAGAAAGACTAAAATACTGCATTGCCTTTTTGCAATCATATAATCATATAAATATTCTTTAAGGCAAAGCTAATTGTATTCATATATCATGGCCATCATTTCAAATAACTTGCTGCTCCCCTTTCACTTCCTTCACTTTATTAATCACTAATTTTGAGTTTTGACACCATGATGGTGGAAATATCTTTGCAGATGCATGACTAACAGCTAATCCCATGACATTAAATACAGAATCATGTAATATTCAATTTGGGAGATAAACTAATGTAAAATTTATCTCAAAGGTCCCATTTAGTCTGGAGGTTAGTGAGCAGAATAAACTTCCCACTGCAGTAAGGGAAAAATTAGAGGCTGTGTTGGATTAAAAATTCCTTTCTCACAGTGTTATCAATCCACTTGGTACACAGATCTGAGTATGAAAGCATGTCAGGAAAGAGCCAAAACTTATTCAATAGAATTTGAAAACCTTTGCAAATAGTCAGGACAGATAGAGGAGGAAAGGTTCAGATAAATGCCTGAACCTGAGAAACAGTGACAGAACTATAGATCTGTTTTGGCTGTGGTATCCTAAAATCTATCCCAGAATGGCAGGGAAAGTAGAGATTTGGATCTGAAACTACTAGAAGGCTTTGCTATGTGCTAACTTATTATTATGTTGGGATTTGTGCTACAAGCATGTGGTGGAATAAAAAGGATGATTTTGTACAAGGAATGTTTTCTGGAATTGCAAATAAATGCCATATTCTGCAGAGATGTCCTTTGTCTACCTCTTTTCAGCTTTCCTCTGCAATACCCAGCTGAGAATTGCCCAGATACAGTAATGTGCACAACTATGAGACATATTATTTGAGAAATCTCTGACTTTGCCACAGGCATCAACATCAGAAGATTCTAAGGTCTGAACTCTAAAAAAACTTACTTCATATTGGGTGTTGAAAACAATATACAGGAGGTTTTTTTGGATAGCACAACATAACAAAATAACACTTCTTGTTCTCATCCTGAATCTGGAAATACCCTTTTTTTTTAATACAGCACAGTCTGAAAACAAAGTTTAATCTCAAAGTATGAAAGTCACAGCAACTGATGGAAATTATTTGGCCCAATAAATTAGACATTTTGAACTATATCTTGAGTCTAGTATAACATTAATACCAGTATTTGAGCTAAATCCAGGAGGATTTTTTGAGTGGTGCTGAAATATCATTATGCTTTTTCTGGTATGATAAGGTGAGCTATTGTTTTAAGTTTTATATTTTATATTATTAAGTTATACTCACTCCATGAAATAATTGTTCATTATGTTTTCAGAAAAAAAAATTTATCTAATCAGCCAAGATCAAAGAAATAAACAATGGGTCATAATGGAATCATGGCATCCCAGTTGTGCCTAATCATTATGCTACTTACTTTTCACTTTTCTTCCAGTTAACGTTTAGCCAGAGCCACAACAACAATTTTTGCTATAAGATAAAAAAAAATATTAAATAAATAAGTAAGCCCTGAATTGGCAATTTCTTCTCTTTGTAGGAATGAATTAGATACGGGATTACTTTTCCTTTCAGTTTTAAATACAGGGACTCACTGAACCACATCTCTGTGAAGAAGTATAGCTCCATGTTCACAGTTCCATGCTTTAGTAATTTAAAAGCAATCAGTAATCTCTTGCATCTCTAAGAACATAATCAGTGATATGTAGGAGATTATTGTTAGAATCCAGTGACTGGTGCTAGATTGACTGGGGCTTTTTTCTGTTTGTTTGGTTTTTTTGCATTTTTTTTTTAATCCATCCCCTAAATTTTGACAGCTCTGCCTAATGACTGACAGTAAATGGGGTTTGTGCGATGTCAGGTGTGCAGGAAACGGCTCTGGCAGGGAAGATTTGGCTTATCACATTGCAACTGAACATCCTGATCCAGCAGACATTCAGAGCAGTAAAAAACATTGCACCTTACTCCTTTCATTTAAATGAGAGCTCTCACTCGCATATATGTTTAATTTCTAAAGTGCCAATCTTGCTACCACAGTTGCCTGAGAACTGCCTATCTCTTCAGTAAGCAGGGACAGAAGTAATTTAATGCCTCTTTGTATATTAATGATCTTTGGAACAATAATTATTATTTTATACTTGCATCCTACCCATAGATTAGTTAAATGCCTCACAAGAAAAAAAAAAAAAAAGCATAGAGATTTTACCTTCAATGAGCTTGAAGTCTGGAACACAGATGCAGAAAAATGAATAAAGGAAAGAATAGAGAAGAGACAGAACACAGTGACACATAATATTCTCTGACAAGGCAAAAACAAAATGGTAAACCTTGATTTAACTGTTATGGTTTTTTGTAGTCTTCAGGGCAGACTACAGGATGAGACTTTTCAGGATGAATTTGACTGAGATGAACATGGGGGCTTGGCAAATTGGTTTGGGGACACAGTTCAAGGAATTAAAAGCAGGGGGAAAAGACAACAGGAGAACTGTATGAAGGGGTGATTTGGATGTCTGTGTGATGAAAAACAGAGAGATGAAGAAATGGCAGAAGTGTTAAACATCTAAATGCCCAGGAGCATGGCCAAAAAATTGAATTCTGCAGAAGTCATCTCTAAATGATAACAGAGAAGAACTTCCTAATCCGATAAATAAAACAGGATGGTTTTAACTGAGGGACCTAAATCTGCTGGAAGTAAAACATGTGAAGAACACAGCAGAAAGCTGTCAGGCCAAACCAGTAAAACACTTTCTCTAGAGTGACAGGCACCCTTCTGCCTGGTGGGGGAAGAGCTGCAGCAGGAGACAATTGCTGTCACTCAGGAGGGTGGTGGAGAGAGGACAGACCCAGAAAGGAACAGCCATAGTGACTCTGCTGACACCAAAAGAGAGAAGGAAATGTTCTGAAGAAAGCACACTGGGAAGCTGAGTTTCAAACCACTCTGATGTCAAGATGTCAGCAAGCAATTTAAAATGGTGTGTTCATTGAGATAAGAACAGCTAGGGTTCTACATCATATTCAGGGAAGGAGAGGCAGAATTAAGAGTTACTAAATTTTAAAAAGAGAGACAGTGAATTCTGCTGAGCAGCTGAAATGAGATGCAGTTTTAATAAGGATGGACTAATTGTTATTCTACTGACACAGACTGGAGTTCAGATACTGACTCAAAGCGCACTTAGAAATAGTGGTAAAACTTTGCACTGATATTTAAAGATACTTGGACTAAAATTTGTAAAAGCTCATTAAGGAACACTAAAGAAGTAAAAAACAAAGGCAAAGCATTGTCTTTCAAAACAATCACAGGAATTGTCAGAAGCAGTATTTGCTGCTTACTGAAACATGTGTTCATTTAAGACTGTTTTAGGAGTTTGTATCTCAGAGCATTTGGCCAAATAGAGGTCAGTGCTCTACTAAAATATTCTTAGTGTGAAACTTGTCCCAGAGAGCTTGAAAACTGAAATACAAGACAAACTGTATATGTGAGGCAAACAATTTACCTTCAATTGGTAGGGAAGGCTAACAAAATTAGAAGGATGAAATCCTGACCATATTGTATGCAGTGGCAGACTTCCTGTTGATGAACACAGTATGCAGGAGCTATTAGCAATCACAGGAATCACAGCTAATCTCCTGACTCACCATGATCACAGACATATTTCTGTAGGCTGTCTGGCAAATGCAGGCAGCAATAATCTGATGTTAGTTCAGCCTCTTTAATACAACTTCCAGAATTTCTGTTCAGCGTACCACATTTGGTCCTGACAGGATTGCAGCTCCCACTGATTCCAGAACTTCATGTAGTTAACTGCATTGGGTTTTTTTTTTCAAAACAAATTTCCAATTTAAAAAAACAAAAAAACCACCCTCTCAAAAGTAACTTATTTTCCAAAGTTAACTTCTAGGTACTTCTGGTAAAAAAACCCCCAAACAGCAAAATGTTTGCATACTCAGTGGTGTACTGCTACTTGCAATATTTTCTACGTAAGTTATTACCTGAAGCACATTCTGGATAGCCATCACTGAAAAATTGTCAAAAGAATACTTCTAGGTCATCCTGGGACTAGAGAAAATTTTACATATTTTTTATTTCTGACTTTTCCAAACCAATGACCTTTTTTTTTGTAATGAGAAAGCAATAACTCACAATCCATATGTAGCCTCACAGTATATTTGATGGTAGAGTAATATCTATAGCAGTATATTTGATGGTAGGGTGACATTAATTGAAATGGGTGATACAGAAGGGAGAAAAAGAGGGGACAAAAAAAATTAATGGGTTTTTGAAGTGTAAGGGAAGGAATAGAGAACATTAACAAAGAATGTAATTTAATACCTAATCAATTTACTGATTGGATTTTCCATGAGATTAACTTTGAGTTCAGAATGAATTGCTCTGATCTTGGAAGCTTCTATAAGGGCTAGCAAGCAGTAGTGTAAGTCTGTAGTGATATAAAAATAATAATAATAATGTCAGAGACTTCAAACAGCTACAATATTTAATTAAATGTGTTTAAATAACTTTATGGTTAGATGTCAACCCACAAAAGCAAGGAGATTTTGAGGTAAGCCTGCCAGAACAGTGTCCAAGCATCTTCAATTTCTAATGCAATGCAACAGAAATTCCTCCCAGGGTGACAAAACACTACATGGAGACATATTCTGCCCTCCATTGAGTACTTCTGCCTCCTTTCAGTTTCCATATCTTTTTCATATGTGTTTCTAAAACAATCAACGTAAGTGTCTGAGCATTTCATGTTTTAATATGAAATTTTATGTAATAACCCAGATGTTATGACTGTGGTCTTTGGCTGAGGAAAGTCATCAGGCAAAGCTGGCTCTTGGTAGGTGCCTTGGGAGGCACTTTGATCTTGGGCAGTGAAACACACCACAAAAAAAAGAGCCAAGCACATACAGCTGGACACTCCTTCCTTCTCAGACTTTGTTTTTGCTGGGATGAAGGAAACCTGCTGGCTTACTTTCAGTGATGTTTGTAATACTGATGCCAGCGGCACAGGACCTGAGTGCACATCCACAGCTATGACACTGGGGTTGTTAAGGTTCTATATCTACCTGTAACATTTCAACTGACTGTTGGGTTTGTTCATTCTTCTGTCATATTCCTTGTTTTGTCCACTTTCTTGTTGGGCTTTCATCAAACAAAGTGCAGCATGGTACATCTCAGGGAATGTTATTTTCCCCAGTGAGGAACGAGAAGCTACTTCTTCTGTGGGGCAGAGGGAGAAAAGATCCAGTGAAGCTCCTTTTGATGTTTTTTTTGAACAAAGAGAGGCTGCTACAGCTTATCCTTCAGGCTGTGTGCGCATTGTGGCGTGGTCATCACATTGCTGGGACTCTGCTTATTGTGAGACCTACTCAAGTCACAGCAAGAGCAGACTCCCTCTGCCACATCTCTGATCTTATGGCCCTCCAGTCACTTTGGAAATTATATAGCCTGGGGCATGTAAGCTTTGGATGACTCCTCCTTTTAAAATCCCTAAAATAGCCGTATTACAAAATGGAGACACGTTTACCTCTTTCACTGTATTTATTTGCTCCTAAAAAAAGGACATCATAAGCATTAAATCTATTTACATGAATCAATCTCTAAAAATACAGGAAGAAACCTCAGAGTGCTCTTCCTACTAGTCTGAAGTCAGCAAATGGGGGATGAGTTTTTGCCTCTGTACTGAGCAGAGATAATCCTTTTGATTCCTGAAGCTGCCCTGAGGGGAATCATCCTTGATGGTATCTGCTGGCCAACAGAAGCAAGATGAAATGGTTTCCATAAGGAAATCACTTGAGGAAATCTCAAAATAATGGGGTAAGGAGTGAGGAGAAAAATTTTCCTGCACTTAAATTTAGCACTAGAGAGACAAAAGAAGGAGAATACAGCCTGAAGATCATGGACCTCTTTCCTGGTATGGCCTCAGACACACTGGGAAACTTTCATCAAGTCATTAAACACTGTTTGCAGCATTAGCTGACTGCAGACTAATATGATATTATAAATGAGGTAACTTTTCTGTTTTTTGCAATGCGATGGGAAGACAAGGAAAATGGCATGGAGGAGAGTTGCCAATTTGTGAATAGAAAGAGGGAAGAGATGGTTTCAGGATGTCTGAGACTATCACAAATTCACAAATGCAAGGTTCATTGCAAAGCAAATTGGTGATGAATTAACCAATCTTAAAAAAAAAAAAAAAAAGCAAAGATCTTCAGCTGATTTATGAAAGGACAGGACAAAAAGGAGGAAATGCATGAAAAGCATTTGAAAGCAATAAAAAAGGTGCATCACTCATAGGGGATCACTACAGTTTTGTTCTCACTCATGCACTGTCCATAAAATTAATGTTTATGGTAACAAGAATTCACAAGCTCCCTGTAAGACACTGTTAATGACATCAGTGTCACAAAAAAAAATGGCATGCTGGCTTTGGTAAGGTTCTGTATTCTTTCAACTGACTGTAGGGTTTTTTCTTTCTTCTGTCATACTCCCTGTTTTATCCTCATACTTGTTTGTCTTCCATTGCAGAAAAAGCAGCACCATGCCTTCAGGCGAAAGGTGTTTTCCCCAGCAATGAATCAGAAGGTACTTGCTCTATGGGGCAGAGGGAGGAAAGATCTAAAGGATCTGATTTTTAAAACACAGCAACACAATATCTGCTTAAAAGGCAGAGAGTAGTTTGTATCAACAGATGCTAGCCTGTTAAACTTGAGCTCCCCAGGGAAAAACCAAATACAAGTTACACTTTATTGCGTTGTTGTTTTTATAATAGCATGGAGATGCACCCAATCCTAATGCATTTAAACACAATAGTAAGCAATGTCCAGTTTCCACATATTTCACATAGTGGCATGTCTGCACAGGATTGTAAACCTTGCCTATCTTAAGTATTGGCCAGCTGGAAGTAAAAAGAACTTTTAGTTATCAGACATAAATAAATTTGTGCTATCAATGTATATCTAAGTAATCAAAATTTTAATTTGATTCCTAGTGACACCAAGGAATTTTGTAATATTCTTCCTTTTTAAAATTGAAATATGTATATATTCTGTAACTAATTGTAAAAATTGAAGGAGGTCAGAATTATAAGAGGTTGCAATATTTATTTTTGAACTATATTTTTAAAATAGTTACACACATATTGTAAATTTGATACTGAAGATTACTGAGTTTTATGTCTTTTTTCATCCTTGCTGATTTCAAGATTTTCTTAAAAGCCTACTTTCTGTTTTGAACCGTCTCCTGGACCATTTAGTTTTAAATGTTTTGCAACCAGGGAGAGTATAATTCCAATAGGCAATTTATTTTTATGTCCCACAAAATTAACACATTTTCCAGAAATGAGATGGTTTCAGAAGGTTTTAGAATGTTTTTTTCAGGAGGATTTTTTTACATGTTCCCAAACATGGATGTGAAAGGGCCAACTTTTTCCCCCAAGTGTAAATATATACATACAGAGAGAGGGAGATAGATAGATAGATAGATAGATAGATAGATAGATAGATGATAGATAGATAGATAGATAGATAGATAGATAGATAGATAGATCTAGATCTAGATCTACAGATATAGACACTATAGATATAGACAAAGATATAGAGAATTCCTTAAATTTTATTTGGAAAAGCATTTCTGTACCTAAGTGCAATTTATTCCTACTGTTTTTTAGGGGACTTTGACACCTTAGACTTTAGGTGTTGTTTAAGTTACCACTTCTGTCACCTGCTTCTCTTTTTATCCCAGTGAGAGTCTTAGAATCACATCACATTTGCAATAACCAATAGCTGTTTCTTCCATAAGAACATAATTCTTAATAGTGTAAGTACTTCACCTCTCCATGAACAAACTAGAACAGCAGAAAGGTCTCACAGCCAGCCTAGGTGTGGTTTGCAATTCTCTTACTACTGTAACATCTGTAGTTAAAGAAGCTGACCTGTTTGGCATAGGTAGTGCAAGGCTCCGATATGCCCAAGTTAAAGTATGTAAGGTAGTTAGCTGGGAATCATGCTGTCTGTTCCTGCACTCCAAATTGTATATAATTTGATGTGTTTTATTGATTCTGCCCAAAGACATTCAGCATCTTCCTGAATTAAGACCAATACTGTTAATTTGTTCTGTCCATAATCAATGTCAACATTTTTTCTTGCAGAACTCATCCTTCCTTTCAGAATTTTATTGGAGAAGAAATTAATCGGAGAGGAAAAAATGCGATGGGAGGTTGCATTAAAAAAGTGCATGTTAAAAAAAAAAGATGTATGAGTTTCCAAAAAAGCAAAACAACTTTCATGGGCGTGCTTAGAGATGCACAGAAGATGAGTAATATAAGTGGAAGCAGTTTACTCTTACTCACATCCTTACTAAATGAAGGATGAGCACTAAAGCTTCAGTCACAAGGAGAACTGTATTCACTGCCATGCAGGACAGTACAAAGTGTTGTCCGTGCAAACAACAGGATTGGCCAGTGAATATCATCAACAGTAAGGGAAAAAATTATTATAATTCTGAAAATATCCAATATACATCACATGTGTTTCTCTTTGGTTATTATGTCTTAGTAAGGCTTTAGCACATCTTAGGATCCTTGGACTAGACAAGAATTAATAACATCAAAGACATTGATTTACAATAGTGGAAACCTGGTGAAGTCTCGAAATTGACAAATTCCCAATTGAGTAAGTGGTTGGCTTGCTTGGCAATGCTGTTTCTGGACTGCTATTATGAATTCAAACACAAAGGCTTTGAATTTCTGAGTCTGGAAAATGGTAGAGTGCTGGGAACAATGAGCTGTGCAATTTTCTCCTGGTAATGCAAGCAGCAGAGAATTCTGTTGGGACAAGTCTATAAAAATCCTGCCTGGAATGACACCAAAGAGCATCTATTCACTTCCCCAATTATTAAAATTCAATCTGCATTAGTGGGAGCTATTTGTTTTCTTTGTGCAGTACTATTTCCTCTGCCTTTGTTGCTCATAGCGTTGAAGATTAGTCATATTTTACATATGTTCACTGGTCATTTATAGGTAATTGCACTTACAGCTATATATTTGAATTACTTTAAAAAAACCAAAACCCTGCCCTTTCTTCTGAAGTAAGATTTTCAGGGCAACTCTGATGACGTTATAAAACCTTCCAAAATTCACCTTTACTCTGTTGTTCATTTTAACAAGCTCTTAATCTGAAAGCTGACTTGAGCTTTTGACTTCTTTCCTTTTCTTTTAATCTTTTAAGGAGAAATAAATTTGCGATGCCCTGTGATGCCCTGGGACAACATATATTTGTGATTCATATTTATAAGTCACAAGAATGGCCACCAATTCAACATAATTTTATTGTACAAAACAATCAAGTGTGGTTTTTTGCCAATATGTGCCATCTTGGAGATATTACTAGTCCAGGGCAAGAGCCTCCTTAATATTTGAGACTATGCTGGTGGAAAACAATACATTGAAGTTTACAAGAAGTTAGTAAAGTAAAAGCCTAATATGCTTTGAAAATGAGTATTTAAAATGGCAAGATAAAAATTCCTTGCTTGGGTGGCACTTCAGTGCAAGTACAGATGTGTAAAGGAACAATCTCTTGTTGAAAAACCCAGCAGCTGATCACATCCCTCAAGACTGTGTATCTCCTTTTTATGTGTATATACATATGCATATAAGCATGTTTATGTACACTTGCTCTGCCAGAGCTATGTCCTCTGACATGCTCCTACACAAAAGCAATGTCTGCCAGCATCTGTATGTTCACAGTATTAACAGGACAGCTCCTCTCTGCTAACCTGCACATTTTTTGCCTCCAGTTAGACACAACTGAGAGGACAGCCATACCCTGCAGGCTGCAAGACAGCCCTAGGATGTGAAAGTAATTGTGTAAGAGCAACTTACAGCCACACTTGTTTACCAGGATTCCAGCCCTCACAGGAGATGGCAGAAACAACAGAAGCAAGAACAGCAGCAGCCGCACTGTTAACAGGAAATCCAGCTGTGCTTTCTGCAGCTGGGATATGTTTGATTGGAGCACATCCAATCAGTCAGGAGTGACTGAATCAGTTTGCATGGATGATCCTGCTCCTGAGGGTGCACAAGAGACCTGGCCAGAGCTTTAGGGCTCTGACATGGGCAGTCCTTTGGGACAGCTCCTAGAGATTGGATGTGCAGACAACTTCTCTACAATCTTGTTTTGTTTCTCATTCCTTTTGCAAAAGTGGAAAAAACCCATTAGTCCCTCTGTGACAGCCTGGGGGGAGTAGGCTGGGCATGCTGCCTGTTCACCTGCAGGCAGAGACACCACACAGGCAACACAGTAGGTTTCTTTCTCCAGCAAGTTTCAAGGGGCTTGTGGGTGTTCTCCTTAACACTTCTGCTTACTTGATGGGAAGAAGTATCATTTCACAGTATTTTCTTCCTCTCTCATATAGTATGCCCTACTTACCTACTGATAACCCTTCAAGTTTTTCATGAGAAACAATGAAGTTTCAAAATCAGGTCAGTGTTACCTTGTTTACCTACTCTGATAGGTCTAAGTAATTCTAGATAAATAAAAGCTGATCTCATCTTTCCTCCCCTTAACTAAAAAAACAAATAAACAAACAAAAAAACCGCAACAAACAACAAACCAAAAAACAAACAAACAAAAAAAAAAAACCAAGCCAAAATAAGACCAAAAACCCAATGAAACCAACAACAGCAAACCCCTGAACCTTTTCCAGATACTGAAAATCATCCTTTCTGTCACACCTTCATTCATTATTTTTTAGACCATTTTTTATTCTGATGTGTCTGAAACAGGTATTGGAATATTACACAGAATCTGATATTGGTCATTTCTGTTCATAAAACTTGAAAATTCCCCAGGGTTATTTTTGAGAAGTTTCTACTCTGTTCTTAATAGAATCTAAAGCAAACATCCTCCCTACATGCCCTTTTTAAGATCCTCTTTGTGTTTCTCATCCCCTTGACAGTAGAAAAGACTGGTAAGATAGAAAAATAATTATCTTCAGATTTCATGGCAAACCAGCCAACTATGATGTTACACAGCTTTAAGTCATATGATTTATAAGTAAATACAACTATGTATTTACATAATTTTCTTAGGGAAACTGCATTTAGTTCAGTTACTTTTGTCTGCCTCTTGTTTATTGTGTGTTTTGGTTTTTTATGAATGAGATGAACCTAATTCACCCAAAGTCTGTAGTTTCAAGTTCTTATTCTCTGTTTCTTACTAAAATTCTTCATGTCTTGGTACAACATTTTTTTCTGTGCTTTGATTTCCCCATTTTACCTGTGTAAAAAAATTAGTTTGCTACCTTAAACTACACCTGGAATTTATTGATGATAAATGGATCCAGATAGGCAGAAAACGGACAGAAATACATTGCACAAACAAAGATGGGGAACAATGCTTCAAGAAATATATTAGAAAGGAGGTGTTTTCCATCATCTTTCATTGCAAATATATTGTAGACCCTCCACCAAAACAAAAAAAGAGGTAAAAATATCCAGTGGTTTAATCTGTAGCTTAAAAAAGTTTCCCTTGCTTAGCTGCTGAACATATTATAGAAAATCTAACAGTTTACTCTGTGGCTGCAAAAACTGACTCATAGCACTTAAAAGTAAATATTTCTACTTGATATATAGTGTTTTACTACTGATTGATTGTTAGGAGAAAAACTTCTGACTTCAGGGTCCAGAGGAAATATTGAAGATAAATCAAGCTGTCATGCCTGTGAATTAAAATAGGTTGGGATTATTAATATGATGCAATTAATCAATTGGCAATAAACATCCTAGCATCATCAAATTTAAAAGAAATGCTCTGAATGTTCAAGATGATTACTATTTCTAGCTGTAGTAGATGTTTAGAAGAGTTTCTCCAATGCTTAACAATGTCTAGCATGTTTAATGTTTAATACCATTTAGAGCTGAATAATGAGACGAATCCTACTTAATAAAAATAAAGTGCCATTGCACATTTATTACCACTGTAAATTAAAATTATAAAGTAACACAATTTATCTTATAGATTTACCTTTTAAATGAAGGACTCTTGTAATAATCAATATTTAATTAATTTATAATTACTCACAATAACTGCCTCCTAAATATTAGTTAAAAGACTCTTTGAGGAATTTTAAGCATTATTTGTTTCTCTGGTTAAGTCAATTTTTCTAGTTTACCACCAAAAGTTATCCTTAATCATATCATGCTGAAGGTAACTATAACTCCATATGTATGTGTATATTTATATATATTTATATATATATGTTATTAAAATAAATCCTGCTTATATTTAGGTTATTATAATAAACCCTGCTTATATTAAAGTAATAGTAGTTTTTTTACAAACATTTTATCAAATATTTCATAACTTTGCAGGTGATAAAACCTCTTTTTAATTTAAATCTGTATATATTATTATATAATATTTCTGAAATTTGTTTAGCGTGAATTGAAATAGTACATTTTTGCATATTCCTCAAATAAAGAAAAGTATAAATAGAGGTCTTAATCTCATACATTTTTTATTGAGTTCAGTGAGTACTTACTTAAATGTGACTCTGGGGTTGATTCATCAGCCTTCTAATGAACAATGTCACTTTAATGGATAAAATCTCTGCTGAATAGGGGACACAACTCTGCCAGTCATAAGCTGAAGAGGAAAGTAAATTTAAAATATCTGTCTAGAAGATGTTCTTGATAGCCTAACCATGCTCTGCAAAGGCTGTTTTCCTCAGTTCTTGAGGCATTTGTAACCTAACCAACAGATGAGATTTGCAGCAGCTCATAGATTTCAGATTAAATTTGAATCTCAACATTGCATAAAACAAAAGCCTTGAACTTAAGTTTACATGATCTATTCATAATAAGCCTATTTATTAATAATAAATGAACGTCCTTCTGTATGTCCTTATTGTCCCTAGCATGTGCCATGGTGGCCTTTTCCGTCCTTGTTCCAGTGCTCTCACCACCCAACAGGGATCAGGGCTGCTTCCAGGGTTGTCTTTTTAAGGATGCTTTGTCCAGTTCCAGAAAAGCACAGTATCTCACCTTCTCACCTTTGGGACATCCGTCCCCCCCATATTTTATATACCCCCTGGGGCCGAGGGGTACCCACACTGAATCTTCTCTGGCACTGGGACATTTCTCCCCCTGGACTCAGTCTCTGTATCTCACGGAAACATGGCTCTGTCCATGGCTACACGAAAGAGTCCAGCATAAAATGCCACTCCATCTCCTCCATCTTTCCAACATCTCTCACTCTCTCTCTCTCTGGTCCAGGCCTTCATCACTCACTCATTTCCTTCGTCCTTCTCCACTCTTATCACTCGTCTAGGAAGGGTTAATGTTCTGTAGGGTTTTCATTGTCCAAAAGGGGTTAAAAACTCCTCCAGGCGGCTGGACTCCTGGCTGCACCCCCCCCCCCCATCTCCTCAGCTGGGCTGCCTGCTGCCAGCACATATTTACTGAATTTCAAGGTAACGACACAGGCTGCACTCTCTCTCTCTCTATCTGTCTCCGGGGGGGGGGGGGGGGGGGCGGGGGGGGGGGAAGGCTGTCCGATGTCTCTTGGGGCTCTTCCTCCACCCTTCCATCATCCAGGGCCTCCTCACTCCCATGTCTGTCCAGGCCCAGGCCTACCGCAGGGCTGCCCCTCCCCCGCCCAGCGGCAGCGGCTGGACGGGGGAGAGCTCCGACCTCGGTCCCTCGAAGTTCCAAGAGAGCCTCCCGCGGCCGAAGCTCTGCTTTTAACCCCTGGGTGTTCTTGGAGGTGTGTCCTAAAACCCACTGGCTACCCCAGGTGCCAATATCAAAATCCAAGCACCCATTGGTTTGACCACAACATCCCAGAATTCCCACTTCTTTCTGGTCAAACCACCACAGCATGAAAACCCAACTTCTAGGGGGAGGCTTTCTTTCATTTGTATGTACCAGCAGTATTTGATATCCTGGGACGTCTTAATCCCCAAGATTCAAAAACATTGTGTTTGAATTGGCAGAACAGACACTCCAAGGAAAATTTGTTCAAGATATTTGCTTGAATTTAGTGTTGCTGCCTTTTATTTTTAAGGTAAATTCTCCCCAAATTTTATTTGTGGTATCTGATGGAATTTGGGATATATCAACTTTGTAGCCCATCACTGCAATAGAAAAGTGAGTCTTTTGAGTCATTTCCACTTAACTGGAAGCAGGCAAAATCTACAAGGCTCAGCAGAGATTGAGACATAGGTGTATTAAGGGAAGTAAGAAGGAAAAGGAATGCGTCAAGAAGCTCAGAAGATCTGGCGGCAAAAGCAGAGGTTGAAACCTGACAAACAAGCACATCAGCATACATAACAAAAACTGTTTTCAGAAAGTCAGGGAAGATACTTGGAGAAGATTTTTATGGTGGCATCTGAAACAAGATGAGTTACGCCCGGTCTGTATTTCACTGAGCTTCCTCAGCCAAGTAGACTTACACACACACACAAAAAATGTCCCTAGTAGCACAGATTCATTGCCTGGTAGGAAAAATAATTGACCTTCAAGGAGAAAATAAACAGGTGGCTGTAGTGGCTTGCACAGGATAGGCATAAGGATAAGACAGGGTAGGGGATTTAAAGATACCTCAGATAAGTAGAGGAACAGACAATGCAAAACCACAGATGAGGATGGCATGGTTTGCTTTCTCTATTTTGCAGAGCATCATCCTGGACTTACTTCAAGTTTAGAGATAGGATTTAGGGAGATTATAAAAATAAAATTGCTATCACTGGCAGGGGAAAAATGAGTACAGTTTTTAATGGTAACGGAAGTTAAGCTTCAGTAAACTGCAGAAAAAAATATTGGAGCAGCTTCTGAAAGAAGAAGTGCTTCATAGCTGGCCAGTGGACAACCTAAATAAATTAGGGGTTCAAGCAGTGATGTCACAGTCAGGCACCTAATCCTTAGAAAAGATTTACCAGGATCCCTCTGCTGAAAATCCTGCAATTACATGATTAGTAGAAGTGGAGTTATCCAAGACTATCTGTAGCTACTGCTAAAAGCAGTTGTGGGCTTTTTTAATGAAGGAAGAACCAGATGACTTTTTAGCGCTCAATAATCAAGCAAGAGAATTGCTTTGCACAGGTTCATCTGTGTTTTATTATGCTGAACAATCAGAACTTTGCAAAAGCAAAACTTAAATAAATCTTTCCCAAGTTCATAACTAGCCCGTGGAGTTAACTGGATTGTTCCATGTGGTAACTTGTCCTAAAGCCTTAATAAAAAAATTACTCTTCCAAGAGTCACTGAAGGTTCAGCCTGTAGAATGTAACAGAATCACAGGATTTTGCACGTGTATTTTTTCAAGACTTCCATTCAATATCTACATGAAGTCTTCATAAAACAACAGTCTCCATCAGTTCCCAGCCTTTCTAAAGAGACACTGATGGAGAGCTACAGCAGAAGGCTTATTAAGGTGGGGCTGGAGAGAAGAGGGGAGGACAAAACTCATGGACATAAAAAGACTGAAATTAAAAGAATGTCATTATCTTCCAGCAGAGAATATCCAATTAATTCCAAAGATATACATCAACTACCAAGTGACAAAATACTTACAGAAACATTTTAAACTGAAAGAAACCTAATAATCATTCCTGACACTATTACTCTATGTAATTATGACAGAAACAGTACACTTGGCAGCTACACATTAATGGAAGCACCTGAATGACATTCACAATATATGATTAGCTGAAAAGCATGTTTCCTGCTGGGTCAGAAGACTTTGTTTTGTTCTGTTTGAGACAATATTGAAAATTTGTGACTGCTGAAACATACCCTGAGATTTAGCAAAGACAAAAAAATGCTGAAGAGAAGAGAGGGGTAAAAGGGAAAGGGCTATTACCATTTTGCTTTGGTAGAAAAGAGATAGGAGACAGGAAGCAAAAAGCAAAATACGGGAAGGGCTGACTTCTGCAGTCTTTCTTCTCATATTAAATGTATGAGAACATACGTAGTGTGTCCTTTTCCTTGTTAGCAATTCACACAGAGGTCTATGTGAACTGAAGTTTAAAAATCATTTCACTGCATCTTCCATAACATTCTCAAAGTTAATTATGTACAAAACATACACAGGCACATAAAGCAAGCTATTAAGATTTTTAAAGGCAAAAAGAAAAAAAAAAAAAAAAAACACAAAAAAACCAAAATCAAAAAAAAAAAACAAAACCAAAACCAAACCCAAATAACAAAAAACCCACAAAACCAAAAAGCACTTATCTTTACTTGGAACAAAGACCACAAAAGGCCAGGAAAATACAACCTTCAAATTATTATTTCCCCTTGCCCCCTTCCTCCATCTTTTGCTATGCTGCAAAATTTTAATATCTCATCAAGTATATAGCAGCCATAAACTACTGTCTCTTTTTATGTAGTTTCAGATGCAAGAAGGAGCACATTCTTTATAATGACCTAAGCCTATCAAATGAAGAAATAACGCTTTGGGATGATGAATCCTAAATTATGAGAGATTATTTCTAAATTCATTACAACTTTGTTTGACATTTTTATTGCCTTCTTAATTTCTTCCAGCCAAGCCACAGAAGTTATTACTCATTATATAACAGTGCACCAATGAGGAAAAAGAGTTTGCTTAGGCTTTTGCTCTAGCTGTTTGGCTTCCAAATTAAGATGACTGAGGCAGCTATGAGAATATCATTGAATCAAACTTCAGCATCAATACCATAAAAGTAAAATGAAATTTGTCATATGTTTTGAATTCCAGAAACCAAATGCATTTCTCAGACATTAAACAATTAAAATGCATAACAAGATTTTGATGAAGATATTACTGGCTCCACTTTACAGATGGAGGAAAAATGTGAGGAACTGGGTCACACAGTGTTTTAATACATCAGCAAGACATCAGTTGGTAGCAACAGCAAAGGTAGAGATATTTTGACAAGGAGCACACAAGAGATTTGTGGGGTTGGTATGAAATGTGGTACATTGTGGGCTTTACAATTGTGTACTAATGTGTAAATATAAATATAAATAATGACTTAGGTGAGAAGCTGAAGGGAAGAGTGTTGTCTCACCTTGACAGAGGGCACAGTTGCCAGAACAGACTGATCTCCATGCCTCAGTGGAGTTCTGCTCAGCTCGGTAAAGAGGGCAGAGCACATCCATCTTCATTTGCTGCAAAAGAAATCCTACTCTTCTGCTCTGACATTTGGATCAGGTCCTAAGGTAGATGAAGTCTGAGCTTCACACTTTCCACTTGTCTACACAGGAAAGAATGCATTTGACTGGTGGGAAAAGGATGACAGGAGAGAGTGCAGGGGTGTGATAATGTTTGTAGAATTGTGCTCAAGTAAGGTCATGTACTTAGAGCTAGGCTTCTAGGCATTTGTCTGTTGGGATCTCTTACATGACTGACTGAATGTGTTTAGAGGCTTTTTGGCCTTCCTCTGACAAATCAGGTATTGGACATTCCCTGAGGCAGGACATTCATCACATTTGGCAAATCCTGTGCTCCTCTGATCTCTCCCTCTGGTAGGCTTTGCAACTAAGAACCTACAAACAATTTTCCAACTGAAGCCAAGAAAAAAATCAAGAAAACAAGAATAAGGAAAGAGACAGAAGACCAATTTGGCCAAGGAATACATTAAATAGAGTCACAGTAACTAGTAATGCTAGCCTAACATACATGACCACCATACATATATACTTTGGGGAATACCTTCATCTTTTCTGACATATTCAACAGAGAAAGAAATGAGTATTAGGTTTCTTGCCTTCTTGTTTGTTTGTTTGGTGTTTTGTTTGGTTTTGAAAGGAGAATAATTTTCTGTGGACCAAATATTTAATAAATATCCATAGCACCATCAACTGCAGAAGTTTATCTTTAAAAAAACTTCAGTTTTTTTCACTGAGTTGGTGATAGTACCAGCACTGAATAGATTAGTTTGCATTGCTTTTTTCAATGGATTTCATATTGTATTGCTACATGTCTTCAGAGTTTCTCCACAGGAGAACAGCATCCTACCCTTGCAAAAATTATAGAAAGGGCAGCCTTTGCTAGAATCAGCCACACACTTACTCACCTTCCTTCTGAGGGGCATAAGGTGCAAGAAAAGTTTATCTGAATACCTGCTTGTGACTCTTCTCAGGCTTGTTTTTTTTGTTCGCATGAAAGCACTTCCAACAATAGCTGAGCTCGGGCACTCCGCCTGGAAAGTTCGAGCGCCCGCCAGACAGCCATACACTGTTACACATTTTGCCTCGTGTGCCAAGATGTGTCTGACAAGAAAGTGGACAGATAAACTTCCTCAAACTCCTTTTCCAGCTCCTGATTGCCAGCCCTGCATCAATCATCCAGAAACCTAAGAAGGTGGCAGAAGTGGTGAGAGGCTGTCCAGCAGGAAGGTAAAGTTATGCCTGTGACTAAGGGATGTACCCCTCTGCTCACCAGTAGTATTCAGCACCATTACACCGTGTGATGCCCAGCATTGCTCCTAGAAAATACTTGTACACTGAAACACAGCTTCTGACCTTTCACATGAGCTCAGAGAACTTCAGAGGGCCAGCCAGGAGACACAAAGTAATTTACTTTTTGAATCAGTAATTTCTGTCAGCAAAAGCAGGTACATGAGGTAATTTTCCTGCTGATTTAATCCACCTTACAAGGTATCAGATCCCCTGAGTGCATCTTGAGAACTTGATTTCACTACTTTTAGTCTGCACACGGCTTGCTTTTACTAATATGTGATCATTGATCAACCCATGAAAGGTGAAGGCTCCACTCTTGAGTGAAATGTCTCTTCAAAGACAATTTAAGGACCTGAAATATGCTGGAGAAAAAACAGACTATAGCAATGAAACATCCTCCTGTGTATAATGCTGCTGCAGATATTCATTTCAATGAAAAACAACACCATGAATCAGTCTCTTCCTGTCCTCCCCTTTCCTAAGACTGCATCTCTTCAACAACGTAAACATTTTGCATAGCCATAGGGCCAAATTTTACTGCATGTGAGCAAAAAAGTCTCAATAAAATGGCTTATATTCATCCTTGAAAATTCTATAAACTCTTGTAAAACTGAGGCAGTATACAAGCATCTAAAGATTGATCTAAAAAAGTAAACATTTGGCAGGAATGTTTGTATTAACTATTTTCTATCTGTGTTTCAGTTCTTCGCTTTGTTTCCTGTACATCCTTAAAAAAGGATTTTTTGCATTCTGATAGCAACTTATTCTTTCCCTGGACACTGAACTTGTGATGGGAATTTGCAATGATTAATAATGAATTATCAGTTTCTTTAATCAAATGTTGTTTTATTTATTCCCTGCTCAGGATGAGATTAACTGTAGGGAAGTGATGACCATAAGAAAGCTCCAAGGGTCTGTGAGTTATTCAGAGAGAGGAAAGAAATCATTCATAAGGGTGTAAATATCTAGACATGGAGTATTAGGAACTTTTAGGGTCCATTAAACCTCTTTTCAATGACAGATTTATCTTGGGACAGATGTGGCTTGAAGTGATACATGCCCACTTGATTAGTTGCCTCGTCAATGCTGAGCAACCATGGAAGCTTTTGGATGATCCTGCCACCAGAGTCACAGCCAGAGTTCCGCTTGGCTAAGATCTGCTGTAGGACTTGGTTGGGCAAGAGGGCTTGTAAGATCAGGAGCAGCAACAGAGTAAGATACTGGGAAATAATAAGTTCTGGAAGTATATAGGTCTAAACCATAAAATCTGCAGAGTCATTTCTCCACAGCTTAGAAGACTTACTGTCACGATCATTATAAAAAATGAGCACAAACCCTGTATTTATACTTCTAATCTTACAAAATATTAGGAAACAATATATTTTATTAATTAATTTCCAAATATTAGTAAATCAAAGTAACTAATAAATATATTTCTTTGCTGCAAAACTATTTGAGAAATTAATTATTTAAAAAGAACTGAAGGAGAAATCCTTCATTTTTAATATTTTTCCCTCGTATACTTGCCAATTCAAAGAGTTAAATCTTGACAGCGTTGCTGAAATTTTTTAAGTAGAGCTTTTCCCTGAAAAAAATTGCTCCAAGACAGGGTGAGTTTAGATATTAAGATTTGGTGCAGTAATTGCTCCATTTCTACCCACAAAAATAACTCAGCTGTTCCCAGGTTTTTCAGACTGAACAAAAGTGTGTATGTTTTACCTCTGTCTAGAGCCTGGAGATCTTAACGCATCTGAACAAATTGGACACACAGAAATGTGCACTCTCATCTTTCCATTAATACTTTAATGCAGAAGATTGAAACAATGCTGATAGATTTTTGAAAGATTGGGAAGGTTTTTTTTTATTTTTTTGTCCTTCATTTCACATGCATAACATAATTTCTGCAGCATTTGTAGTCTCCATATTCCAGATATTTACTACTACGCATCACATCAAACAGATCTTCTTACAAGGGGAAACTCAGTTTGTGGTATATGAAAATTTCTAAAGCACTATACAAAATAAATACAACTTGCAGAACACTCCATTTATTTTGGGACAGAAAGAATCCAAGGTAGGAGACTGTGGAAAAGACAGCAGAGTGGACAGGAATTTGCAATTTGGTATCTGCCCAAAAGACTAGATAAATTCATTCGAAATTGCATGAAATTGATGTTCGTTTCATTATATTAAAGCGATTTCACTCAGGTTTTTAAGCCAAAGACTCGCTCATAATAACTTCCTTGTGACTAAAATTTAAATAACCATTTTATTTGCCTTCCATCTGAGAAAGGACTCGCTTTCTGCAGGAAATATTCAGCTCTAGTGGTAGTGATTAGGCAGCTCTATTACCCAGGCAGTCCATGGCTGAAAACAGCATGTATCAGTGGAAAAACAGCAATAAATAACCACATCATTTCACAGAGGAGGGACGGCTGGTGTTGTCAGATAAGTAACAGAAACTTTTACTTTTCGCTTAAATTATTTGAATAAAAACCCAAAGAAAAAGCAAAGCTGCCAAAATGGAATTTTAAGGCACCATTAGTAAATGGTGCCTTATTTTTACCATTATTTTTACCTTTTGTTTTTACCATTAGTAAAATAAAAATACAAAGCTCATGTCTATTCATGCGTGCCTGCTTGAAGTGCACAAGGAGAAATCCCACAGATCCTGGCAAGTTCACAAAACATAGATACACAATGTTAAATTTGAAAGATAAACTATGATAGCAATGACACAGTTTTTCAAACAGGGAAAAAATTGTCATAAGATCACTATAATAATTTCACATTAACCTGGTAGTCACAGAATGGAAGGCCAATCTTGCTGCTGCCATAGAAAGCAACAGATATATTAAAAAAAAAACAAAAACAAAGCAAAGCAAAACCACAAAAACAAACAAACAAATAAAAAACCCACTAACACCAAAACCCACTAACACTAAAAAACACCCCCAAACAATGCATATCAAACATTCAAGTGAAAAATGGACAAAATATAGACCTTTATTACAAGCTGTCTACGTGTCAGTCCTTAAAAAACATTCATGTCACATCCATACTTGTAGCATGTGAATAATTTCCTGGAATATTGCATGTTATATTTGGTGAAGGAGGAAGAAATACAACAGAGAGCATGATATTTGAAAAGTGAAAAGAAACAATAAAATTTAGTGGATGATAATTTTGCCAAACCACATTATATAACACAATATATTACAAAGTGAAAATGTATTACAGCTGGAAGCAGATATACTCTATTTACGTTCTACAGAACAAGTCTCTATGACTACCTATGGTATTTGAAATGCCATTTATTTATATTAATAAATAAATTTATTTTATTTAATTTAAATAAATTTAATTTATTTAAATTTAATTTATCTATTTATATTTTCCTAAATATTTTTTCTTTTTCAACTAGTTCAGCTTTACTATGATTTCCTTCTCTTCTGCACATGTCCAGCCCTTCCCATTTCCAATCATGTTTTATAGAAAGCATATGCTAATGCTAGTATAGTCCCTCTCTGCAGTTGTGAGAAGGCAAATATTTTTTATCCAGCAGCAATGAACTATACCTTTGAAATACAACATGCAGAAACTTCTTGGGACACATTTAAAACTGTTTTAATGGCACTTCATTCTTCTTCTACAATATCTCAGGTCTAAAGACTGAATTAATTTCACTTCAAAAAAAATCTAGAATTTATCAGCAATGCCATCCTGCAGATAAGTTCTTTTCTTTCCTATATGATACCTTCATTGAACAGCTTGAAAGAGTTCTCATTCTATGTAATCAAATCACTTGCATGCATAATATTAATGAAGAATTTTGTTTGGAAATTCATATTAAGATTGTTTTTTCTATGAGCAGGTTGAACTTCAAAGCACTAAGCTATAAAAATTCACATTTTGAAGATATTTATAATGCAAACTGGGATTCTAAGAAAAAACAATGCACACATTCCCTGATTTCAAAAATAAAACAGGTGAACATCTGAATTTCACTTTGGCGCCCACTTTTTCTTTCTTCCTGGAGAAAAAAATAAGGAAAGAGGGGCTCCAAGCAAGGCTGAGGGTACATAAATAACCTATGACTTCTAGAGAATGTTTTTTTGAATTAGACTGGTTAAGTACAAAAGACTTAGGCATGGATAAGGAGGTAACATAAGAGCCTAGCGCCTCATAGGCAGAATACACTGAAGTTAAGGTTCAAGCCTTCTAAGAAAGCTTGTACAGTCCATATCAGTCAGGTCTGTGAATAGTGTCAGAATACCTGATAGTAAGATCTGACTTATTTTCCACGTACTGTATTTAATATCTACATTAACTTAGCTGATATTAAAGACTTGCAAATCCTGCTCAGCTTTGTGCATCAGACACCTAGCAATTCTCACATAGAAGCACATAGCAAAGGCAATTACATTTACAGATCTGGGTCCATAAGCTGTGTGTCACTTTCAGTAAAACTGTCTCTTTTGAAATGTGCTAACCTACCCAAGCCTAATTCAGGCAGTCAGCACACTGCCTCATCTGCCAGCTGAGGAACATGTCACTGCCAGATATAACCATGTCCACCATCTTCCTTTCACTCCCGATGGCAGCTGAACGCACAGGTACCAAACCTCTGAAAGAAAAAAGCCTGGGAGACAAGAACAGGGAGTGGCAGTTTGCACGTTCTGATTAACACAGATTCTCCCTTTCTGTTTGGTAATATTTCAAAAATGTTGGATCACAAATGCTCCTCTGCATATGGTATTCACTAGATATCTAGTGAAAAATAAAAGCATCTTCAATGGGGAAATTAAAATAATTTCTATATTCCCTGAGGCAAAAGTCAGGTTAAGATTTAAAAATCATCAAATATGTTCTCAGAGCAGCCAAGAACAGAATTACTGCACGCTAGATTAAAAAAAGATGTTGTAAACAAATGTTCTCCATAGTGGAAAATAACCTAGTGATAAACATTGTTTCTAAAAAAATTCATTGCTGGAGTAGAAACCACAGTTTGGAAAGCAACATGTTTAGCAAGAGAATTGTGATGAAAAAGTGAGTGAATCTGGAAAGGATCAGAGCAAGTGTGAGTGCATCCAACAGTCAGGATCAAATAGATACCACTGCCCCTCTGTTATACATAGACCTGTTCCTTTTACACCTACCATAATGCAGGATTTGTTGCCATAGGCTCCTCCCTGAACCAGGGAACCTGATTCAAACTCATGAAAAAGCTCCTTACACTTCACGGTGTTATAAATTAAATTCCCTAGGCCCTCATGGCCTTTGCAGTCTGTTCTCTTCAAGGATTCTTTATACTGCCAAACACTTGTCAAGAGGCTTTTACATAAGAGGCATATATGGTTCATTTCATTAATGCATAAATATACAAATATGTTTGTTTTCATGCAGGTGAATGCCAAAAATACACATCAAGTAGCAAGTAGTTGCTACCTTTTGCAGTTCCAGGTAGGTCTGGGAGATGCGTCTTGGAAGTGGCACCTCGTGGCATTTCCTTGTAATGTTAATAACGTGGGCAGGATACCCACTCCTCACAGCTCAGATACAGACACGGGATTGTCCATGGGGATCTGCTATTTCCTGGTTGATTTGACACCTGGCTCCCCACAGGGAAGGAGCTGGCTGTGCCAGCCCTGCTGAGGTGGTGACCTGCTTCACACCATGGCTGCAGACAGGGGTGCACATAAAAGTGATCGGTGAGCCCCCAGAAATGGAGTCAGGGGTTTGGTCAGCTAAATTTGACCATTCTTATGAACACTTTGAGACAAAAGAATCACATGAAAATCCCAGCAACAGTGCCAGTAATGACAAATTTTCTAATATAATTCACTAATAATATGAATTATTCTTCTTACCTTCTTGATCATGAGGATGACAGAAACTCATGAATTTCTCCTCAAAATAGCTGCATGAACATTTGTAATTTCATTTTGGTCTGGAGTCAGGGTGATCTAAGAGTAACACTTTTTTGCTACATAGGTAAATCTCCTTTACAGATTTCTGAACCTTTTCAGCTCTTCATCTAGGCTTTATAAAGTTGTTAACATTACTAACAATGACAATAAGCAGGACAATAAATTCAGTCATGATTCTTCTTTTTTGTTTTTGTAATTTTTTTCTTTTTTTTTTATATTTTATATAGGGGTGTTGTTATTTTAGGGCTAAAAACTCAGAAATAAATTCATGTGTCTGACTGTTACATATGATTTTTACAGATAAAGCATTTTTTTATGTTTTGATGCATTGAAGCCTACATGTATAAATGCAATAACAAAAGACATAAATGTCTCAGCTAAAGTAAGGACCCAAACCAAAGGACATTATTCTCAAAGGTTTTTACTACTCTTTCCAGTTGCTCATTCAATCAATGTTCCCCTGGACTGTGTATTGAAAAAAAAAGATCTAGATGTAGAAGGTTTATATTCTTAGAAAAAGTTCTGAAGGTAAAATTCCTTCTGCTGTTATAAACAGGGTAGGTTGGGAAGCATTCAGGACTGATGACAGTCCTGCAGCTCTGCCCTGCATATTTTCTCTCAGCTTCCTTCTGTGTTCCCTGTGGAGAAGATGCCACATGTATCTTTAATATAACTCCTGGTGCTGTAATAAAACATCCTGTGGGTTAATTTCTCTAATCCTCCAAGCAGGAGGCTTAACAGCTGGAGCTTATCATGTCCTGCTTTTATGCCAATTCAGTGGTCAGCAAAAAATATGATGATTCCCAGATGTTCACACTTGATAGACTCAACAGGCTTGAGAGGAATACAGGCAAAAATCCGTGACAGGTGGGATTTTTTTGGTCTTGTTTGTTTGAAGGTTTGGGGTTTCTTTTACCATTACAGGTGCACAGAGGAAAAGAAGGTCACATTTTTTAAGGGAAATTATTGTTTCTGGAGCTTCAAAATAGTTACAGAATCTTTTTTCTCTTATGCTGAGATCCAGAGATATGTACATGTATCATTGCATAGATCTAGCACATAGACATGCATGTTTTTTGTGGATTTATTACATTTTCTTTTTTTTTTTAATTTGTTTTGATAACAAAAGCCAAACCTTTGATAATAAAAACCATACCAAACTTCAATAATACCAGCAGTGAAGTATTCTGGTTGCAGTAGTCAATAATATGCAAAGTTAATTTGAAATTTGAATTATCCTTTTTACTTGCTCTTGTAGATTGGCAACTCTCACAGGACTTCACATAGAAGATCAATAACAGCCAAATTAATCAGAAGTCAGGCAAAAACAAACTGATTGGCTAAATGCAAGAGGTGATGACATAATTGCTCAGTTTTTAATCGGGTCACTAACTCTTGAATCTTAAAGGATGCAGCCTTTCTGTAGCTAGGAAGGCATGTTGGACACTTGATCTGTTCACTGGGTTTCTTTGTTGGGTGCACAATTAATTCTTAAAAAGAAAATTCAAGGATTTCCTTTTCCAAGTAGTTACAGAAGTGTTTTTAGCACAATTTAGAGCAGCTGAACTGGGAGAGCTGCCATGCTCCTGGTGATGTTCTCATCTGATTAGGTGTTTGGCAGGCATATAGAGGACTCTGGCCTGAATCAGGCTTAAGTGAGGACACACATTTGAAAAAATATTCTCATTACAGGGAAAGGTGCTGCTTGGCAGCATATCCTCTCTTTTGAAAACAGTGATTGTCTTTTAGCTGTCTCTTGGCTGCTTAAACTAATGTCCTTCATTCAGACAATGTGCTTAGCTGTCATACTCGTGATAATTTGATGAGTCTTTTGCTTAGCTAGTGCCTAAGAGACCAGGATCTGAGATCTCCCAAATAACATTTTGTTTCAAAAATTATGGGTCTCAGAGGAAGATTCTGCTTCCCAATTACATCCCCCAAAGCCTACTGGTTTGGCCATCCCTTGTAAGATGTCTGATCAGACAGAGAGCAGGTAGCAGCTCTAGCTTCTCAGGTTAGTGTCAAACACCTCTCCACCTTGTTGATGAATATTTTTTCAACACAGAATAGATAAGTAAGAGCACAACAGAGAATCCCAAAGCCAATCTGTGATTTGAATATTTACTAGACAAGAAAAAATAGGATAATGAAAATTCATCAAGCCATGAAGAGTATCCCACATCCAAGAAAAATCTTTAGGTTCTCAGCTGAGCTGGAGTACAGAGTACATCCTGCAGGGGTTTTTTGCATACAAAAATGAATGCTGTATTTGCAGAGCTCATCCTGTCTCAGCCTCTAAACTCTCATCTATCTGGTGCATCTTCCCTGTCTCTCATTCCCAAAGGATTAGTCACATGACATTGTTGTGAATGAGCTCATCACAGGAGAGGACAGCGTCACTGTGTGGGGGGATGAGCAGATAACTGTGAGTGCACACAAAACCTTGACACAGGAAGAGCAAAAAATCCACACTCTCTTACAACAGCATGGTGGTTAAGTTTCACAGAATTGTTTTTTTCTGAATTGATCCAGGTACTTAAGACCCACCTTCTCCACTTACCTGAAGCATTTTTTGTGCTCCTCTGCTTTCACCTCCTTTTTTTTAGAATTATCAAAATTGCCCCTGCACAAGTGAGAAAAGTGAGAGAAACATGCAACTTAGTCAATGTCTCTGGCAGTCCTGAAAGAGCTTTTTCCTTTTGCCCGAGCAAAATGCTGAATATATGGAATGCAGTGGCTGCCAAAAAGAACGGGTTGAACATACAGAAAGAAATTCTTTGTACTTAGCTGTAGCATTCTGATACGTGATAATAGAAAGGATTGAGAAAATATAAAAAACCTTTCATACCAAACACTGAAAATTGTCTCCCAATAGATTGTACAGCAACAAACAGATTACTGTTTATAGTTTTGCTTTATTTCCAAGGTCAAGTAATGTACGTTGAAAATTAAATACACCAAATAGAAGGTGAAGTAATTGCTCTCACTGCAAGTCATTTCTTTAGCAGAAACAGAGCTACATCTGGATACTACTTCAAAGCAAATGATTCAATTAACAAACCCACCATAAACTTCCACACCCTCCTCTGTGACTGAAGACAACTAGGTAGCGTGACTAAGACAAAGAGGTAGACTGTACAACAGGCAGTGGCCTATCCTAGCCCGTCAGAAATGTCCTGACAACCACCTCATCATGCATGACCTACTCCACTCTCAGGTTCTGGCAGTAGAAGAGTCATCCTGTTTACACTTGCTGTTCTAAAGTGTGTGTGCTCTCCATATATGGTTCAAATGACCTAGACTTGCTCTTGAGCTTTGAGCACTTCCTATTCTGTTCTTCTGTATCTATTTTTTCTTCTTGTTTTGGGTTTTTTTAGCGTTTGCCCAAGGGTAGACACATATTAATCCTTACAAACATTCCGACCTTGTTTTTAATAAAATGCTTTCTAAAAAGGTAATGTTCATTTCAAACTAGGCCAACTTTCAAAGCTGGTGTTTCAAATGTGTTTCATTTGGCGTCCAAACTACGCTTTTTTCTATTTCTCTGAGTGTGTTTTATGATCAGTAATGATAACTTTTAAACAAAGTCTGTTTCTGTTCTTTATTTTGTCCTTTGAAGAGAATTACTTATGCAGCTATTATGCATTGTTTGCCATTCATTCATCTGAACACTGCTATGCAGTGCATCCTTTTGTGCAGCTGGCATTACCTCTCTGGGCTGTCTCCAGCAACTGGTTAGCATTACCTTTTCCTTTCAAGAGCTAAGTGGATATGCAGTATTTTACTCTGACAGCTGGGCCATTTTATTTGAGCCTTATTGGACTTGATAGTTACCTTTAGGGAATGTCTTTTTCAATTGTTTGTTTCCAAAGTCTTTTGTCAGTTCAGACTGTGAAACACAAAGAATGCTGAAATTGTTGGTACTGATACATCCATATGGGATAACAAATGATGGGGGAATCACTATTCTTTGGACATTGCAGGAGGTTATTAGTATTATAGAGCCCCCAAAAGGAGAGAGAAAAGCTGTTTTCAGTTTCTTTAAAATTACTTTACTTTGCTTAATAAAGTTTGTGTGTTTGTGGTGCCATTACATTATTCAGGACTCCACAGCGGCAGTGGAAGCAGTCACACAGTTCCAAATTAAGTTGTGTCCCACTCATGGCAAAGAAGCACAGCCCCATATGTAAGAAATGGGCTTACAGATGCCACATCATTATGGGTATCGCAATTATCAACTCATATGGGCAGAATATTTTGTCACAGTAAGGTATCTAACAAGAAGCACACCCACTCTTATTTAAAATACTTTTAATGTTCCTGTACTTGATATTCATAACAAGCCAGTATGAAATTTGAGGATTGATTTGCAAGTACAAATTACTGGTTGCTAGTTCTGTCTCCAGTTACACAGCTATGAATCTACTTGTTTGAGAATTATTAATGTCATCACTCAATTAGTGACTGGAAAGGGATTTTGTTCACAAGAGAATTCCTGTAAAATCCATTCAAGGTAGGCAGCAATAAATGCAGCTCTAAAGGGAAGTGAAAGCCTGGCTTGATAGTCTTCTGTTTTTAAAATCTATCAAAGTTCTTTTCAAATTAAGTAGCTAAATAAATCAACTTATCACATGGGATTTTTCAATAGTTATTTACCACTAATATGCACACCTCATTCCGGACCAAACAGATAGTTTATAGAGTTAATATTTTGATTCTACTTTTTGTCCATGCAATTACAAAACAGAGAAAAGTGTGTGGGCTCTTTTTCTATACCTTGGCACCACTCTTTCATATAAGGTACAAAAGACAAAGGATATTACTTGTATAACCTGTTCAGGTCATCCTGAAACTTGCTTGCTCCCCCATTAATTCTATAGTGTTCTGAGGACACACAAATCAGATCTTAGTTCTGAGAAATCTATTTTTTTTCCTAGGCTTTGTTTTCTAGTTTTATGATCTTCACAGAACTGGAATTTGTTTCATGTGTCCTCTGGAAAAAACTCAAATGTCCAGACCAATGCAACATCACCCCAGTGACAGGAACAACCAGTTATAAATTTTGAGGCATTATCTGATGCCCATCACCCCACTCAGTTCATCCTGCCCAAGACACTGAAGGGGCTACAGAAAGAATCCCACAGAAAGAATCTGACTCACAGGGCTGTCCTTCACTCTAGGACGACTCCCATCCCAGGACAGCCAACAAGAGAATTGGTCCCATTTTTTCAGGTCTGAAAAGGGGCAAAAACAAGCATGTCAACTGTTAATAAAATTTTGATTAATTCTTAAATGAAATAACAGCTTTTTATGAATCAAAACCAGTAACATGTACAATGAGGGCAATTTGCTTTCGAAATACAGGAGATGCCCTCAGATATGGCATGGATTTAACTCTCAGTGTAAAGAGCATGGATTCATGAGCTACAAAAGAATACTACAATGTGTATTATTCTCTTCAAATGATTGTAGTGACTGGGGTTTTAGAAAACAGTTTTGGAATTTAGGCAAAAGATTTCATATTTGGAGATTAACCTGGGTTTTTGATTGCTGGGCTTCTGGACTGTTTAATCCTCTTCACTTCTTCCTCCTGACTTTTCTTCTTTTCGCATTTATCTCCTTCTCTCCTTCCTTCCTTCCTTCCTTCCTTCCTTCCTTCCTTCCTTCCTTCCGACACTTCCTTCCGACACTTCCTTCCGACACTTCCTTCCGACACTTCCTTCCGACACTTCCTTCCGACACTTCCTTCCTTCCTTCCTTCCGACACTTCCTTCCTTCCTTCCGACACTTCCTTCCGACACTTCCTTCCGACACTTCCTTCCGACACTTCCTTCCTTCCGACACTTCCTTCCTTCCTTCCTTCCTTCCTTCCGACACTTCCTTCCTTCCGACACTTCCTTCCTTCCGACACTTCCTTCCTTCCTTCCGACACTTCCTTCCGACACTTCCTTCCTTCCTTCCTTCCTTCCTTCCTTCCTTCCTTCCTTCCTTCCTTCCGACACTTCCTTCCTTCCGACACTTCCGACACTTCCTTCCTTCCGACACTTCCTTCCGACACTTCCTTCCGACACTTCCTTCCTTCCGACACTTCCTTCCTTCCTTCCGACACTTCCTTCCGACACTTCCTTCCGACACTTCCTTCCGACACTTCCTTCCTTCCTTCCGACACTTCCTTCCGACACTTCCTTCCGACACTTCCTTCCGACACTTCCTTCCTTCCGACACTTCCTTCCTTCCGACACTTCCTTCCGACACTTCCTTCCGACACTTCCTTCCTTCCTTCCGACACTTCCTTCCGACACTTCCTTCCGACACTTCCTTCCTTCCGACACTTCCTTCCTTCCGACACTTCCTTCCGACACTTCCTTCCTTCCTTCCGACACTTCCTTCCGACACTTCCTTCCTTCCGACACTTCCTTCCTTCCTTCCTTCCTTCCTTCCTTCCTTCCTTCCTTCCGACACTTCCTTCCTTCCTTCCGACACTTCCTTCCTTCCTTCCGACACTTCCTTCCTTACGACACTTCCTTACGACACTTCCTTCCTTCCTTCCTTACGACACTTCCTTACGACACTTCCTTCCTTCCTTCCTTCCTTCCTTCCTTCCTTCCTTCCTTCCGACACTTCCTTCCTTCCGACACTTCCTTCCGACACTTCCTTCCTTCCTTCCTTCCTTCCTTCCTTCCTTCCTTCCTTCCTTCCTTCCTTCCTTCCTTCCTTCCTTCCTTCCTTCCTTCCTTCCTTCCGACACTTCCTTCCGACACTTCCTTCTGACACTTCCTTCCGACACTTCCTTCCGACACTTCCTTCCGACACTTCCTTCCTTCCGACACTTCCTTCCTTCCTTCCGACACTTCCTTCCGACACTTCCTTCCGACACTTCCTTCCTTCCTTCCTTCCGACACTTCCTTCTGACACTTCTTTCCGACACTTCCTTCCGACACTTCCTTCCTTCCTTCCGACACTTCCTTCCTTCCTTCTGACACTTCCTTCCGACACTTCCTTCCGACACTTCCTTCCGACACTTCCTTCTGACACTTCCTTCCTTCTAACACTTCCTTCCTTCCGACACTTCCTTCTGACACTTCTTTCCTTCCGCCACTGCCTTCCTTCCGCCTCTTCCTTCCTTCTGCCACTTCCTTCCTCACTTCCGCCACTTCCTTTCACCACTTCCTTCCTCCCTCCGTCCCTTCTTGCCTCCTTCCTTTCCTCTCTCTCTCCCTCCTTCCTTCCCTCCTTCCCCCCTTTCTTCCTTTCTTCGTATTTTCAAACCACATATTCATACTGTGTCATCCATGTTTTGTATTCTACAAAAATCTTTAAAATCCATTAAAATAAACTGAAAAACAAAGCTGTATTGAACCTAACAAGCTGTGGAAAAGAAGTGAGCATTTACAGAGTGGTTCAGTCATACATAATCCAGTACGATAACATTTAATAAATTGGAGATTATGAAACAAAAGGGCAACACTGGGCACTAAACAGATGGAGAGAGCAGCAGGAGAGGCAACATTAGCATTCTGCAAGTCAACTTGGCAGCAGTTACTTAATACCAGTAAGTCAATGGATCAACAGGCAAAGGAAGGGCATTCAGCCTTTCAACAATATCTAACCATACATTCAATTATTGCAATTCAGAATTTCTTTTCCCCTTTACTGTTTGTGCTATTAATTAGAATTTTTAACTTTTTAAAATTATTGGGGTTTCTTTCAGATTCAGCCTATGTAGAAACATTTCAAAAACTTCCATAGAGGACTTAGTCATAGTTTACAACACTTAAACCTCTCCTGTGTAGGAAACTGTGGCAGCCAAGGTACTTGGAGAATCATAGAGATTGCTGGAAATTTTATGCAATAGTCATATAACAACACACCACAGACAGGCCTAAAAGAACCCTGCTTTTATAAAACTCCCATTCCTATTTTGTTTCAAACAGTCTGATGTGCATGCTTGAATATAATATTCAGGTAATTGTAAAATTCAGAATTTGGCCTTCTTGATACCTGTGTGGGTGAAGAAAATAATCACATGATGAAAAACGTTCAGAAATTAAAACGGATAGTGCACATATGTCCCCAAAACATTGACACAACTGAATGTGAATAAATTATGTCTAAAAAGACAGGAACTGGGGAATACAACTTCCCTTTTTAGTTAGAGTATTGTGGTGACATCTTAGGTGACTGCCCCAAAAACAAAGAGAGCTCCAATAAATCTCAAGCTGCTAAAGAAGAACAAATTCTTTTCTTAGTGTGTGGACCTCTGATACCAGAAGTGTGTAAATTTAAATCCTCTTCCAGAAGCAACTGGCAGCAGGATGAGGGGGAGGAAAGGCTCAAGTTCAAAGTTAAACACATCAGAATCATTAAAAATCACATCTGGGGTCATGTAGCTGTAACCAAGCCCATAGGAATCTTTCTGAATTACCTAAGAATAACCAACACATACCAATGATGTAACAGAAATGCTAGCTCTTTCTTTTACAAGTTCTGCACCTCCTTTTTAGACCAAAACTGTAAATTTTAATCAACATTTCAGAGGCAATTGGATGTTCACTATATTAAATACATTTACCTAATAGTGATGTTGGAGAAGATCCATGTATATACAAGCACCCCCAAATTTCAAAAATTAATAATTATGCTGTGAAATAATAATGAAAATGAGAAAATTAAAAAAGCCATAGCTTTCCAAGGTTCTGAATTTTGCCCGTTTTTCAACATCTTTTGAAGAACATTGACTTCATATGTAATTTACTTTAGAGCAAGGATCAATTTTACTGTTTTAGAGTACACTACTTTCAACTTCCAGGGCCTAGAAGCAACTCCTCACTTGCCTTTTCATGAGAATTTCTAAGCCAATTAGAAATTTAAATTTAGGCTGAGTGCAATGTTTTGATTTATGTGACCACAGATAGAAACTACTGATTGACCTACTAATGAATCTACCAATAGATGGAGATATTCTGTATCTGTGGATACTCATATGCACATGTATGCATATATATTGATATAAATCTAGATATATACTTACGTGTGTGTGTGTATATATATACTCCTACATGTATGTGTGTGCATACATCATGTATACAATGTGCTTCATTTGCATATAGTATGTGCATATTTTATATAATTTATACTGTTTACATATTTTTTACTATATGCTATATATATAGTATGTGCCTGTTTGTGTTTCTTATTAAATGGCATCCCAAAATATCATGATACTGTCTGAAAGCTTTCCAAGTTTTTCTAGTGGATAATGTTGTAGTGAGGAAGAAGAGGTTCTTATGAGGAAAACATTCTCTGTAAGGCTTACTCACTTGTTTAAAATGAGGACAGGACGATGCATGGAGAGGTTCAATCAAAGCATCGGTACTAACAGAAATGGAGTAGTAATCTCTGCCATAAGAAGTTAGGAAGAGTACTGATAGAATGTGACACATCTTTTTCATGCCATTTCAACATTCTTTGATCTTGGAATTGTTTTTTTCACCTATATATTCAAAATTTCCTTTATTTTTCAGTTTGTATTACACCTAATGCAATGTGCCAATGTCTTAAACACAGCGCCATTTAAAGTTAAACAGATAGTGTCTGAAATAAAACCAAAAAGTTTTCAAAAATTTTCGTATACTGTATTTTGAGTACAATGAAAGTAAAACAGCCATGGCAAACATCCCATAAATAGGGAAATATTATAATTTCATCCTCTTTACAACATATGGTAGCTACATATTTATTTGCATGGTAAATATTGAATGTAGTAAGATGTAGTGCAATATTTTGGTCTACAGGGAGTTCCAATTTATGGGCACCTAGACTTGTACACAATGATTTGTAAGGCTTTCACAGTCAGCTATGTCCAAATAAGTTGTATCAAACATACTAGCAATTTATTATTTCTATATCAGAAGAAAAATTATATAATGTTGAGTCTCAAGAACTGAAAATACTTGCACATCTTCACTCAAGATACTTTTAACTAATTGTTCACAAAATCATTTAACCGAAGCAGAATCAGACTATCTTTCAGGATTAAACATAAAGTTATTTTTATTTATCTCAAAATTTCTCTTGCATGACAGGAGAATAATCATGGACATGAAAGTATGGTTTCATAACTTTACACACAAGTGATGCAATAATAAGCCATGTGCATGTAAAACAGGAGGTAAATGCATCTTAATTTACCAAGTAAGGAAGATGTTTATTTTCTTCTTATTTTCTTTTTATTTTCTTCTTATTTTCTTCTTATTTTCGAGCTGGGTAAGTGGCATAGAAGAACGTAAATGATAGACAAAATTTTGGTAAGTCAAGAACTGGAGAATTTTATGTAAGAATTTAAAATCCATCAAGAGGTTTTCAGTTTCTGTCTGTTACCAGAAATGCTACAATGAAAGAATTGTCACATAAAATGGACCCATGCTGCAACAAAGTGTCATGTCAGCTAGATGGGTTTTATCATTATTCTCTATGCTCTCCTACTGCTGTTATCATTATCTCATACACATCAACTTAATCACACATCTTGTCTTGCTTGGGACTTCCAACTCCAGTTCTGCATAGCCCAGACTAGGCAAAGGCTGGCACATATTGAGAGGTGGTTGCTGATCTTTTTCTTCTTTTAAAAAGTTCATTCTCAAATGATTGGATTTCTCTCAGGCAATCAGTATTAGTAAATCTCTCAACAGATAAACCAGAAAGAATAAGAAAAGGAATCGATGATTTGGAGGTTGAGAATCTTGCCATGAAGTTACATAATAGATAGTTTTTTTGCCAGAAAACCTGGCCATAAAAATTCCTTTCATTATTTTTTACCGTGGGTGTTATTTATCAGCCATGCCAATTCATTACATTATTAGACTATAATATTAACCAGGCAAAAAAATAAAGTGATCCTAGTTAACAATAATATCCTTTTTTTGGCAGCTACATCGAAGCCAGTTTTTCTGCCAAATCTGATGGTCATATAACTACACATATAAAAGAACAAACCAGACAAACCTCTATGGGAAAACTTTTCATTTTTTGAACAGCAATTGGGCATCCAATTACCATTTAACCATTCTGAAAACTGTTCCCCCATCATCCTTTCCCATGTTTATAAATTTGGAAATTCAACAATTTTTTTTAATCCACTTTCTCAACCTTGTATATCTGGGCTTGCTGGTCATTAGATTGGGCAAGATATGTTTTCATGCTTCCTTAAGATTCCTAAACCTAATTCCTAAATGTCTGTGTTCTGAATTGCAACAACCAGATGCAATCTGGTTGTGATAATGGCACTTTAGATATGATGACCATTTTCTTCTATATTCAGCCTTTAGCATAAATTTCTTTTTCCTCTTCCTGTCTCTTTGAGTTTTTTGTATTGCTTTGTTCTGTTTGTCACATCATCCATTACATGCAGACACTGATGAGGAAAGAAAAAGGAAGAGCTTGGAAAATGAAAGTCTTTGTAACTCCAGGTGTGTTGTCAGTTGCTGCTCACTGTCGTGTTTAGTTTTCCTTGGTCTGCTAACAAGAATACGTAACTGAAAAATACACAAAACAAAAATTAATAGCTACCTGGAGAAAAAAGAACAAAAGAAGTTTTATTTTATGAGTACTTTGGAACTGGCAGCTTGAAGCACCAGCTGCCTGTTTGTTTTACTAGTATTTGTTTTAAATTTATACATGGATGGGTGGGAGGGAAGGCAGCTTACAGTACTTGTTCCTGTTATGCTCATTATTTTATAAACTTGAGCTTGGTCCAAGTACAATTGCTAATAGAATGAAAAGAATCATTGTTCCTCAGATCATGAGAAGGAGAAGGCTGTTCTGTGCCTATTTCTATTCCCTCCCTGGTAGCTATAAAATACTTCCTTCAATGGGGAGAAGGTCAGTCTCTCACAGAGAAATCTTGACTTCTGTTACTGCTTAGCCATGTTTTATGCTAAATGCAATGATCAAGTAGGACATCCAGACTGCAAACCTTGATCCCAATGCACTTCCAAACACCCATATATTTAATATTATTCTTCTAGTCAGCATTCTCCCAGCAATGCCTCTTGTTTTGTAGGTGCTTCTGTTTTTTATTTTTGAGTACAGAGCCAAAAGCAGTCTGAAACCAGCCCAACACTTTTTAGAAACAGTCTAATCCAGGAAAACCAGAGGAGCATGGAAGACAAACCCATGCTTTCCACACAACAAGCACAAGTAAGAATGTGCTTCTTTCCAGATTTTCCTCACACTGATCTCTGATCTCCAGCCCCATTTTCTACTCTCAGTATTAGCATATATGTACTCTGGTTACTAGTAAATAGTGTGTAGTGTGTCTTTCTCATACAGCTAGCTATGAACCAATAGCTCTAGGAATGTACATGGTAAAAAGAAATAAAGGAAAACTAATTTAATGTATCTTTAGTGTATTTAAAATAAATGATTCAGAAAAAGATTTCCTGGTTCCTAGCAGATGGGGTAAATAAGAAACTAACTGTTGAGGTGGTAAATGCACACCCATGTGGTTTTCACTCTGGCTAGATTTCAGGAGGATATACCTTTGGGAAAAATCTCACACTACAGGAGACCACAGAAGACTGTCATTTTGTCCTTTCTGCCCTTTAATTCTCTGAAAAAAGCTTCAGCAGCTATAAAAAAGCTCTGTAACTGCAAGCGAGAATAAGAGATGTGGCTAATGGGCCCACAGCTGACTAAACTCTTGTTCTCTTGGAGCAGGCTGAATGCCTCCATTTCACAGACACATCAGTGAAAGGCTCAGAAATCCCCTGCAGCTTCTGAATTCCTCAGAATACAACACATTTAGCATTTTGTGTTGTGACCCCATCTGGGTTTCAGCTATCAAATGTCATACAGAATGCAGAGGCTGAATATGTGAAGGAATGAGTTTCTCAAAGGCTGAAAGAGCTGTCGACAAAGTCTACCGTACAAACTCAGATATAATACTTGGCAGTTACCTGGATCATTTAAGGGTATGACATTAGCATGGGCATCTTTGTGTGAATTTGAGCCTGACCACTGTAAAAAGGAATAAAAAGCAAAAACCTTTTTTTTTTAATATCCTTTTAAATTCCAGACATTCTTTAATTATATTTTTAAAAGGCAAGAACTACAAAGCAAAATGGAAGCTGTTTACAGCTGGGTATCTATTTTACACACCTTTACAAGGCAGTGTATTACATTCTTCAGAACCAGCTGGAAAACTAAGATTAAGCCTAACTCTCTTCAGGATTAGTAAATACCTTGCTGGAGCTAGTAATTCTGCCCTTTAAAAACAGAACAGCCTAATGGTCTTTTCCAATGTAGGGGAAATTATTTCCAAATATCTCTTTATATACTGGATTTTGGCTGGTTTTTGAAAACATGCATCATAAATTCAGCTCAGGGAATGATTCCTTGGGTTCGTGCCAAATTACCAGGTCATTTAAGATGCTGTATGCTGTTATGCACTTAAAATTATTTACGCTAGTTTTATAATTTCTTCAATCTGCTCTTTAACACTAACACAGTGGATAACCATTTACTCCAGAAAATCAACATCTTTCCTTTATTTCCTTTCTGTGGAGAGAATGTTATCCAGCATCAGTGTAGCTGCAGTGATGTTTCAGAGGATGTTTCATTTACATTGCAAATAGCTTGATTATCCTTATTTTGAATACTGTATTTGTTCTTGTTAACACCCTCCCTTTCATTTTTCTCTTTTGAGTTCTGCCCATACTGCTTAGTAACTAGCTTCCCAGGCTTCTGAGGCTTGAGCATTTAGTAGTTCACATTTGGGAGCTGGTGAATGGCCTATTTTGCTGGCTGAGGTACATAATGCTTGTAGCAGTATGGGAAATTAGGATTGATCAGAAATAACTGCCTTATGAGCCTCAGAAATTGTCAATCAAAATAGCTTTGGTCACTTTAATATCAGTTAAGACTGTAGATAGATAGATGGAAATAATTTTACAATCATTAACTTTGCATGGTAGACACAAGGGGAATGACTTAAGGAGATAGCCTGAGAAGGTAAATTTGGAACTTTACTGCTTTTACTATGCTGTATAATTGCCTAGCTGCATGCCATCTGTTCATCTTCCTCCCTCCAGGCAAAAGGGCATTACAGCTGAGCCAGTAGAAGGAAAGGGTAGAAAAGGAATCCTATACATAGAAAAAATAGCAAAAAAAAGCAATTGTAAATGTCAGCAATCACACAGAAACCTATTTTGGGTTGTAAATTAGCACAAAAAGAGATCTACTTCTCTCAGCCTCAAATCCTTTTGCTTTTGGGTAAAACCCACAAGACTAATAGGGTAGTCCCAAGTTCACACTCCAACAGCAACAGCTGCAAGGAAGTTCTGGTGCCACAAAGTCAATCATAGATCTTCCATTGATTTCAAAAGAGACAAGAGACTGCTCCTAAATTTATTCCTGTCTTATGAGACACTAAAATGATCATCCAAGTTCAATTCCTGATCCTCATTAAAAATATGCTTGTTGAGTTCTCTGAATGTGCTTATTGACAATTCTGCTTGGTAAGTGTTTTTCAATGCATGAAGTTCTTCCCTGGACAGTACATAGGTTCCTTTCTGAAGAACTTGTCTTTCCCAGGTACTTCTGTCATGAAAGTTTTTCCTCCTTTTCTCCACTGTGCCTGCCTTCCTGCCTATTTTTCCAGAGACCAGCAAGAATCAGAAACTTTTCTTCAAAGTGTTTATTTTCTTGAGAAATCCTGACTCTGTGCTATGTCTGATCTTGACATGTCTCTGCCCATGTTTCTGCAGCTCAGGCATGCTATTGTAATAACTCTGAATTATTTTTTATGAAGTTATTATTGTATTATGCTTATTTGCAGCTGGTTGAAAGTAGAAGTTTCTGGGTACATGCAGACCTGCCTGCTAAACATAAACACAAGCCTCATAGCATAGTGGAGGAAGATAAAAAGTCATTAGATAAAATCAAGAGGTGCTAAAGTATCACAGACATCTTTTCATGAAAATCCTCTCCTCAGGATATTTTCCTCCTGAGAAGCTGAGAGGTCTCAGGAACAAAATGTAAACAATGGTTATCTGCTGCTGTGGAATGCAACCGGTGGATCTGTGATTGGTCCATCTTGGATGTTTATAATTAATGGCCAATCACTAGCTAGCTTAGACAGAGAGTCTGAGACAGCTGCCTTTGATATCATTCTTTCTTTTCTATTGTTGGCTTAACTAGCCTTCTGGTGAAACCTTTTCTTCTATTCTTTAGGATAGTTTTAATGTAATATATATCGTAAAATAATAAATCAAGCCTTCTGAAATATGCAGTCAGATCTCCGTCTCTTCCTTCAACATAAGACCCCTGTGAACACCGTCACACTAAAATAATTTGGTTTGGTTTGGTGAACAGCACTGGTGGTCACCTATTCAAAAATGTTTCCTAGCAGGCCAGGGAACATCCTTTCCTACCACAATTTCTCTTGACATGTTCCATGGGGATAGACTCTAAAACAGATCATGTTGCCTTGATTTAACAGCACTTTAAAAAAACCAAGGCATTGTAAAAACAGCTTTGGTCCCTGAAAGTATGGTCAGTGTTTGTCTTCCATTTTCCTGACATGGTTAGTTGCTGATCACCGGCTTCAATGGGCACTAGGCTATTGAGCCATCTCTAAAGCCCACAAAGCACATCATGATCTTGACAAAAGGCTGCTAGTCAGGAGACCCAAGTCACCTTTGCGCTTTTCCCATCTTAGTAATAATCTGTGAGAGAAGTCTGTTAGGTCCTCCAAGGTCTTCAGCAAGGATTGCTGTACACTGATTTCAAGCACAGTTATTGCTACAGACCCAAACTGCTTTTTCTTTATTTACATTTTTTCCATTAATGAAAAACTAAGGGCTTCTCACTTGAAGTGAGGATGTCATCATTCTTGTTCAGCTATGTATTTAAAACAGCTTTAACAATCAGAAAATAAAAATAGACAAAAGTTAATTCTCATCAAAAAATTACTTCTGTTGTGTAATGTTATTCTTCCAAAACACATATATATTTCAATTTGTTTAAAAGTGTATGTATACTTGAAGTAAAATTGTATGTTTCTGAATATATTAGTAAATAGTCCACATGTTCTTAAAACTGGAAGAACTGTTCTTACACTGATATTAATTTTTAATTTAGCAACATAGATCCTGGCACAGCATGACTTTAAAAAAAATTCTTCAGGTTTCAGCAAACTTTTTGATATATATTGACAATGTCCTATCCCAGTCGCGTTCTTTACTTTCTTCCCTGCTTGTAAACTGATTGTTAAGTTTGTTGAAATGGTTAATGTCACTAACTTTTACAGCAGCATAATCACAAATCTCACTAAGCAAGTATAAGGGTCCTCCTTAGAAGAAATGTCTCTTTTCTCATACTCACTGTGGAAAAATGATGCTTGAAGTTTATGGCACAGATATGAAGAAATACATGCACACACATATATACATATGTATCTATTCTCCTTTATATTTCTTTGTAGGTAAAATATAAAGAGCCTTGTGAACACGAAATAACAAAATATTCATAACTAGGAAGATAAATTTTTATGAACACTTTGTGTAATTCACTTAATGGCCTTATGGGTTGCAACACAAATCTTATGCCCTGACAAACTGATTCATCTTGTAGTATCTCAGTGAAGCTCAGCTTTTAAATAAACATCCTAACCCTTTCATTTTCTGCTGATGCTCCTAATTTTCCATGGGTCACTTAGTCCCTTTCATTTGGCCCCCCTACCTCTCCCTTTGTCACTAGCATATCTGGAAGTTTGCAGGGACTAACTACATCCGTGCATTCACAAAAGACTCAGAGTTTCTTTGCATGCTCCAAATGTCAGTGACATTAACCTGCTTGGGTTTACTATGTGTTTTTTCTCCTGGAGATTTACAGAGAGGCTGCACCAAAATATAAATTTAAATGTAAAAGCAATACACGGCATAAGCATGACGTAAGTAACTACCGTGGGGGGAACAGTTAAGGTGGTGCTGACATTTAAGCTTTCAGATTACCTGGATCTAGAGGATGATTGCAATTTGCAACTCACTCAGACTCCTGATCCAAAGATAACAATAAAAAAACAAACAGCACAAAACAAAACAGAACAAAATGCAACACAACTGTTTTCTATAGGTTTGCCACCACTGGGAGCTACCTCACAGCATAATGATATATGAGCCTTCAGTGTGATCCTCAAGTGGTTCCAAGCAATAGTACTGGCTATTGCACTGCAGACTCTTGTAGTGCTAAGGCCCCATGACTTTGCTCTTTGGATTAGCTTTAAAGAATCTCTACTGTGAGGTAGACTACAGCTACCACAACCTATTATGGAGGCACTCTGTAGTCTACAAAGCAGATTTAGGTGCTCCAAGAGCACTTGAAAATTTTTCAGTGTATGATTCAGTTTTTCATTCCTTCTTTTGGGTAAGTTCACCAATCAGTTGTCTTCAGCTCACTGTCTTTTTTTCTATGCTGCTTCATTATATTGCCTGCATTAAATTCACCCAGTCCTCTAAACATCCTCTTTGAAGTCTTGTATCTTTCAAGCTTTGAACTTTTTCAAATCCAAAGATTTTCAGGCTTTGGATTGCCCAGTGGCAAATGCTCATTCAAATTTATGGTATTCCTCACACTATTTTTTCCCTGCTCTTCTGCTTACATCACTAGCTACATTTCTGTTTTAACAGAAGTCCAGGCTTCACAAATACATGATTCCAGAACTGGAAAACATGAGTAATTATCCCAGTTGCTTTAACTCGTTAGCATTACCCAATTAAGTAGCCGAACATGACTGTATCTCAATATTCTAGGATTATTGACATAGCAGCTTTTTATGTACTAATATGTCATTATCTATATAATTACTGATGTTATTTTAAAACTGCTGAGTCAGAAAAGAGTAGTGTTGTGGCAATTTCTCCTTGTTTCTTCCATTTGATTTTGGAATTTGATTTTCTGTGCTAGTCTCTTCTTTGCTTTCCACTGACAGGATCTGACCCAATGATCCGCAAATTAAGCTGCCAATTGCTGTTGAAGGTAAATTACAGAACCCAAGGACAGGATTCAGCTCATCTCAAGCTATATATGTCCACAGTGTACATATACATGTCTGAGCCACTTTCCTAAAATTCTTTTTCAATAACTGAAGTTTTCTTCACTGAAAAGTGCCTTCATAGGCACTTTTAAGGTTTGATTGATCTGGCTTATTTTAGATATATACTTTCAGAAGAAATTAATCATGTCCAGGACACCAGTGGCTAGTTTGATTAGATTGTCATACATTAGACAGGAAAACCACAGTGACTAACTCAGATTAAACATCTCCATTTAGTCCTATGATTCACATTCTGAGACACACAGAATAAGCTGTTCCAATTTTTTTGCCTACCTCGTTCCTTTCTCAATCTTTCTTGCAAGTATCTTTGCAAGGTATTCCATGTTAGATATCTTATATATGTGTTTGGCAAAGGTAGCTGACCTCTTAAACTCCTATATTGACAGAATTCTTCCAATGACATTTCTTATATTCTTGATGTATTCGCATTATATATTCCAAGTAATTATTTGTTTTAATGAGTTCTGTCTGTATGTTTCTTTTCTTCATCAAAACTGCCAGTGAGTCTAACCATATCCCTCTCTTTTGGCAGTGTTATTTTAGATAATGTTTTACAACTTTTAGAGGGCAGAAGAAATAGTTATTTTTCTTAAGCAAATGAAGAAAATTTGGTTTTAGAGGGATAGCTAAAATAAACCTTAGAGATGTTTTAGGAAGTTTGATAGTATCTCATCTGTTACCACTTGTTATCTGACTTTCAGAAAGGTGAAGACTTTCTGCAGGACAATATGACAAGATGAGCTTGATATTGTATCTTAGCTGAAATTTTGATAGATGGGCTGTTCAGTTAAATCTATATCCAGAACACAGGAAAATGCTTCTGATTCAGAGTAACTTGGATAAGCGGGAGAAGAAGGAAGACAGGAATGACACACGGAGACAAAAAAATTGATATATTAGTTTAGAGTTTATATATTTTATTTACTAATGTTACTTTGAATAAAGGTCATGTTTTTTATTCCACATTCAGGTCTTAAGGTTTGTGGATCAGGTGAGAAGTCCAGTTTCTTTTTATTTCTCTCACCATGTTAAATAAGAACTACTAAAAGTGCAAGTAGATAAAATAACAGACAATTTTACGTTCTGTCTATACTGAATGTATAAATTCACATGAATATGATGGGCATTGTACAAGAAATTAAGAAGAGTAAAGAAAGGATAAGGAATTATCATCTGGATAGTAATATAAAAAGTATCTAACAAAACTCTAAAGAAATATGTTTCTAACTGAATTTTCTCAGTTTTCTTAATGGTACTCTGCCTAGCATAGTAATTCTTGGGCAAAAGTCCAAACATGCATTTCAGTCAGTCTCACAACACTCCTGTAAAAGTTTGGCTATAAAACCAGCTGTAATACAGCTTTGCATGCTGTCATTATCTTTATGGACTGGAAATACTCCACATAACTCCTAAGATTTTTGAGACACATTTTAATTTATTTTATTGCTGACCAAGAATTTTAGTAAGTCATTATAAATGTCCATTTTCAATTTTGTTAGTGCGATTGATGTGATTTCATATAGAGTCATGGGATCTTTAAGTCTTATAAATGCACAGATTTATGGAACTCTAGTCCACTGCTAGTGAAATGAAAATAGCACTTGTTCCTGCATTAGTTGCTCCTCATGGGAATTCAAACTCCAAACTCATTGTGACCTGCCTGAAAAAGTCCATCTTGATGTTTTAAATGGGCAGGGTGGGAACAGGCTCCCTAGATTGTCTCAGTTAGCCTGCTGGTTTAAACTGATAACAGTAACTAAATCTGATAACAGCAGATGTATATGTTTCTGGCCAAGATCCTGATGATTTTATTTATTTTATTTCTGTTCAAGTGAAACCCTGCTGAAATTAACGTGTTGACTGATGATATGACTGGGTGGAGCAAGTGGCTGAACGTGTTTTCAAGAATTCAGCAGTGGAGGAGGGTGTAGTTGTTTTTTGCATACACAAAATAAAAATATGTCAACATGCTTTTTTGCTTCACATACTTCTTGTGTTTTGCTGTGCTGTTATGAAAGTCTGTGTCACATAAACACCCCTTTCTCCCTTAGTAACACAACAGCTAACTATTCATTATGAGTGAAATAAGCAATAGTTGCTTGAAGTGCTCAAGCTGTTCACATTTAGAAATATGTGAGGGGATACCACAGCAGAGGATGTATCTTCTCTTCTTTTTCATCATGTCAAGCTTTCTTTCAAGTACCACACATTATTCATCAGAAAGATATTAGAGTGCATTTAAAATGCACATTCCATTAGTGTCAGAATATTTACTATGCAATGCTCAGATTTCCACCATCACATGCCTATGTTGAAAATTGTAAAAAAAGTGATGATGCCATTACACTTCTTCAGCCCATTCTTATTTTTTATCACCTTTTGTTTTCAATTCTTTAGTTCGTTTCATTTTGTTAGATTTTCTCACACAGATTCTGACTCCTTCACTCGCAGGTGGTGAGAGGTAAAGAGCTCATTAGCGGGAAATCTACTGTCACTGGAGGTTTGTGGCAAACCTCCTGATGTCTTCCCTGCACACTGACGGTAATGAGAATTGAGGGGGTATGCATCACTCTGATCTCCTTACTTATCATCAGTGAATGTGTGTAAAGAAATTTTGGAAACCATACTGTGCATTTTTGGGGGAGGCAAGAATGAATAATTTAAAACTTTTTCTTTTGACTTCACTCTGAACACTGTTTTCAGAATATACATGAGAACCAGTGGGAAACTAAGGAAATACAACATATCTTAAAAAAGTTTCCCTTTATTCAAACAATTTGCTATCTCTGTGCAAGACAGATTCCCAGAGAACTACCGTGTCAAAAGAAAGCCTGTCTACATGTCCAAATTATTCCCAAAGCTCTGAGAATTGGCTGGGGTAGAGGGGTGTGGGGGTGTGGGCAACAGATCCTGACTAGCCACAGCAGTGTCTCACCTGGGAGATGCTTTACCTGCATCTCCCGTCAGGGAAAGAAGGGGCAGTTGGAACTCTTGCAGCCCACACTTTGGCTGGGCTGACGCTTTCCTGATGGAGCTACATGTTCATAGAAGTTATTGACATTACCTAAATGGGGTTAAATCTCTTCCTTTTTCATCTCTCAGCACACCTGTGCAAGACCAGACATAATTTAGTGCTTACTACTGAAAGCTTATTTTCTGAGAAATTACCAAGATACAGTGTAAAAAGAAACCTAAAACTGATACTCAGGGGTTTTTTTAGACCTCTTATTTTCACAGATTCCTTTAGCATCAATTTCAATTTAGATGCTAATCTCATTTTTGCTTTTTGGGGGAGTGTGAATTGAAACCTGTGTGATTTGAAGCATAACAGAAGGGCGCACTTCATATTACACTCCTATTATAGAGTGGATCGTATCAACATAAACATCATATATCAGGGTCTCAGAAATGTGCTGCAGAAACATCTCACATGACACTTTAAAGAGAGTCTAGATGGGGGAAGATCCTAGTTTCTTTTGCTTAAACTACTACTGCAAAAAAGAAAAAGGGAGTGTAAAGGGGAAAAAGCAAAACAAAAAAATCAAAATGAATGGAGTAAATTAATTACTATTCTAAAATGGAATATAAAAGAAAGGAGCTTGCCAAATATAAGATAGGGTAAAATCTTGCTCTCTAGATCAAAGTAAATTAAAATTAATTCCAGTGTTTTCTGCAAATTCTTTTAGATTTGCACTAGTCTAGGTGACAGATGGAATTAGTCAGGCTTTACATCAGTTGCACTGAGAGCAGAATTTGTCTCTCTAACACTGCAAGAGGGAGGGCTGTTTTTCAGTGCAAAGAATCCTCATATTGATCCTACATTTTCACCCCTTTGTTTGTCCTTAGCTATTCATATTAGTTTTAAATTCCCTTTGTTCACTCTCTTTCCTTTACTTCCCAGTCTGTGTAAAAGATTCTGAAACATGCTTCATTACCAGTTTCCACTCCCACATTTTAGATTTATTTTTACAACCCTCCTACCTCTGCAGTAATTCTTCTTAAGACTGTTCCCACAATACCAATATCTGCTGCTTCCTATCCCTCAGGCATTCACACTGTCGTACCAAACACTGTTTAGTCTTTTACTTGAAGAAAAATGCTAGCGCACCACAACAAGCTGAATGCACATGTTCTTCTCTTACCCTGGTTTTACTGACTTTTTGATGCAGCTATTATCTCAGTTTATTATATAAAATTTTCTAAGGTCTTTCCATCATAAGAAAATCTTGGCTGCTTTCCAAGAGCATATAATGTCACCACACTGTCTTTTGGTCACATTTCCAACAAGAGGTAATGCAGCTAAGTGAAATACCATTTTCTGAGAGAAAGTTTTCTTTAGCCAGCCAAGATGTAACCATATAAACTTATAAATCTTGTTAAACTTTTTTCCCTATCTTCCTATCAACCCTCTTACCTGTACCACACAAACAGCTTAGTCATTTGCCAAGCACCACTCCCCATTTGCACATAAAAACATAAAGAAAAACAGTTGTGAAAGGGTTTACACAGAGCATGTGCAAACCCATTCAGAGTAGAAGACAACAAAGGTTCCAATTTCAAGGAAAGCATCATGGTCTGCTGCTCTAGTCTATGCAGAGATATAACACAAGGCAGTTTTGCAATTGCAAACATGGCCCTCTGCATTCCCTAAGAATGACTATTATTTCTAATTGGAAAGCACAGCTTTGTGATTACAGACTTGAACAGAAATTAAAAAGCAGGTTGCTCTTCAGAGTTATTCCTCTTAGCTCCCTCATGGACAGTGAACAAATCATCTTTCTTTCCTGTGCTTCAGTTTCTTTTCCTGTACAGTGCATTCTAAATGCTTTCATGGTTAGTCATCCATATTTATGGCATGAATGGCTTGTGTACAGAGCTTGCAGTAAGTTTTAATCAGGTACATGCATAAGCACATACAGAAAAACTCTAATGTTCGCCTAGAGAAAAATATGTATTTTCTTATGCAGAGTATACGTTACTTTATTCAAAGCAAAAGTGGACAGCATTGCAGTAATTATTCTGTCATTTCCATTGACTAAAGTTTCCAGTCTATATCCATTGCAATCACACCAAAAGTAGAGAAGAAATTGCCACAATCTGCTTCTGACCTGACTTTAACTGACCATTAATTGTGTTTGCACTATCTAAGCTATTGTAAATTTCCATCTACATGTGCTTTTGGCCTGGATTTTTCCCTGGATAAAGCTATCACACTTCATACAGCACTTGAATTTTGAAAAAGAGCAAACACAACTACATTAAAGACGAAAAAGAAGGAGATGATGTGTCTGATAAGGCAGGGAATTACTAATCCTTTCTTTTAGTGAGACTTGTTCCCACTGTGTCAGAAGCAGTCCTTTGCACACAGCAAATTGAAAATGTGATGGAATCATCTTCCAGCATTTGGATGTAGTAAGAAGAGTGAAGATCAGGTGGCACATGCTTCAGCATATGTTAGCAGGCAAACTTTGTCCCCTACTCCAAGAAATGTTTGAATGTTGCCTGTAGCTCTTCCAGGAGTTCACATTTGGATGCTTCCAGTGTAATTTGTAAAACAGAATGCTCTGCAGGAAGACCTTTAGCAATGGTCAAATGCAGGCCTGAAGGAATACAGAATGAACACAGAAACACACAGTGGGTTTAGCACTTTAATACACAGTCTGTTTAAAGAGAGTTTCAGAGAGGAGTTCCTGCTTCATCTAGTTTCACTTTTTAGATAATTGTGGATGTGTAAGCAGGATTCTCATTTCTCCGTCTGAAGTGTGGTTTCACAGCTGGCACAGGGCTGTGGCATCTTGTTAACAGACAAGGTTCTTTTGTCAGCAAACAACTGAGTCCCAGGAATCTCTTAGCACAGTTTAATGAAATCACACAAACCATTTCCCTGGATCTAGTAATGAATGGACAGACACTAAATCACATCGACTTTGAAGTGAAGTCTTTGTAACTAGCAATGATTGGATGATAAGATTATTTTTCAGTAAAGATGATGTTTTAACTGTTTTTACGATGTGGGGTTTTGGGTGTTTGGGAGTTTGGGTTGTGTTCAGAGTTGTTAGTTTTCTTGTTACTGGGGGTTTGTGACTTCTTGTTTTGAGCAGCATATTTTGTGTTGGCTTTGTGGCTTTATGGTTGTTTGGGATGGCTTGGGTTGGGTTTTTGGTTGGCTGGTTGGTTGGTTAGTTGGTTGGTTTTGTTTTGGTCTGCACTTAGATTTGTCAGCAAAACAGACTCTTCTCATAGTGGCTTTTTCCTGACTGACTGACTGGCTGACTGGCTGACTGGCTGGCTGACTGGCTGACTGGCTGACTGACTGACTGACTGACTGACTGACTCTAGGGACCACTGGAAAGATAACAGTACCATTCATGTAAATTTTAAAACAAATTCTTAATCTGAAATAGATAACCCTGTTTTAAAAAGCTGTCCAATCCAAACAAGCAAACTCAAGTGAGAATCTATCAACATAGCTAAGAATATCTATAAGTCCTGTAGAAGTCACGACAGACATGTGCATTTCCATCCAAGGAAAATCTCACTGTATGTAACTGCACTTTAAAGAGACATGCATCTGTTTGCAGCTAAATGCTCTGGAGTTGTAGGAAGCTCTGTGCCCTAGGATTTGCCCTGGGCTGAAATTAATGTACTGGGAAAAAATTTGGAAAACACAAGCAAGGTGGATAAAAAAAGAGAAGCTATAATAATATCACTGCTAGATATACCTTGACTCTGGAGAACAGAGCAGCCATGCTAACACCCTCCATGCTGGACAGTCAACCATCACAGCAGGAGCTTCCCCATTTCCTGAAACATCTTTGGTACACACGGATATGCTAGTACCTACCTTTTACTTCCCAAAAATAAACAAAAACATCTACAACTTTTCTTGATGTCACTGTCAGAAGGAAGCCTTTTGCAAAGGATTCTTAAACCTTCGCTCGTTTTCTTCATCTGTCTATCCCATTAGTCATATAGGAACAGAAAGGCATTTTATATGCTTACTAGTATTAATACAGCTGAATCAATTAAAGCAGATTAGATCTTTCTAATAATTTTAAACATGAGGAAAGACACTTTTTTCCCCTATATTACATAATACAGATGTATGTGATACAATACAGATGTATATATTGTGCATTCTTATTTTAGTAAAAAATCTCATCTATGTTATAAGAAGCCCTACAACTCAAAACAGGTATGAATAACAATTTTAGCAGCAGGCAAAGAGCAATGTCACCTCTATTCTGTGGGACCACACAAACTTTTGCTAGCAAGTAGATCAAGTAGAATACCAAGTAGAGCATTACCCTCATAGCGTGGTTCTGGGCCTCAGTTTTGATCTGGATTCCATTGGGTTGGGATTTCTGCTCTTATTCAGGAGGTAACCACACTTAATTATCTGTCTCCTTTTACAACAAGATGGAAGTTGCAGGACTGTCTGATTATTTCAATGACATTCCCATTTGAAGACCTGCACTTTTATGAAATTGAACCTCATTAAATCAAAGGTCCTTTTCTATGTTATACTGTTATATATCAACTCCCTTCACTGCAGACACTTTCATTTGACGTTACTTTTATCCCATTTTAATGTACTGTGAGTGTCAGAGCAGTCCTGGCATCTGACATTATTTTTGACAACGTTCCATTTTATCATTTGCAAATTCTTGGCATGTTAAAAACTCCAATTGATTGAACATCCCAAAAGGAAGGAGGCAGGTAAAAGTGAAAAGAGTGAGAAGATGAGATATGAAAATCCTGATACTCATGTTTATTTCACAGATTAATTATTGCAAGTAATTTGATTTCCAAGGATTTATGAGGTCAGCTGTATTTGCTGTAATTTATTTAGAACATAATTTCCAGATTTCAAATAGGCTTCAGCCCTGCCTAACATGTTGCTTGCAGACTCAATTTTTTCTATTTCACGTGACAAATATTTTGATGCAAAGTTCTGTAGCTAATTTAAAGTGATCATTTTACAGAAGACATTGTTGCTTGTTTTATCTGGCACTATTGCCCAGACACATCTTAAGGAGATGTTGAAATAATTAGGCTGAAAATAATTAACTTTTTAAGTATCACTCTGTTCTAAAGTTGTGCAGAGGCACCTCAACAGATTGTCTAATCTAAACTTCCTGCTCAAATAAGGTGAGCTACAGTGGATTGCTGAGGGCTGTGTCCTGTTGGATTTTGAGTATCTCCGAGGATGGAGACTCCACATTCTCTAGGCAAGCTGTCCCACAAACCAGACTTGCAGGGGGAAAAATGAAAACAACTTTCCCCCTGCCACACTCCCCCCCCAACCCACATTTCCCTTATGTTTAAATGAAATGTCTTGTATTTTTCCCTATGTCCACTGCCTCTTCTCTTACTCCTGCCACTTTTTAATCTTTTAGGTCCTTTGCTGGACTTGCTCCAGTCTTTTGATGTTTTATATGTCCTGGGGAGCCCAGCATAGGACCCAGTACTCCAGATGAGTACAGGGAAAGTATCACCTCCGTCTACCTGAGCAGTGCTCTGCCTCATGCAGCTCTTAATTCTTTTAACCTTTTTGTTTTCCACAAAAGCACATTGTTGGCTCATGGCAAGTTTGGTGTCCAGTCATTTTCTGCCACACTGATTTCCAGCTGATCAACCCCCAGCCTCTGTTGTTGTGTGGGAATAATTTTGTCCAAATGCAGAATTTTGCACTTACCTTTGTTGCGATTTATGAGGTTGCTGCTCATTTTTTGTCCAGGCTCCTCCAAGTTGCAACACATCCATCTGGTCTATCAATCACTCTTCTCATACTTTTTGAGGAAACACTGTCGCACAACCCCAGTCACTAAAAAGGATGTTAGATAATATTTGCTTCAGTTTTAATCTCTGGGGTGCTTAACTAGTGACTGGTCTCAATCTGAAACTCGTGTTCTGGTCACAACCAGTTTTAAATCCACCTCACTGTCCATATATTCAGCCCAAACTACATCAGTTTATCAGTGAGAATGTTACAGGAAATGGAGTTGAAAACCTTTCTAAAGGTAAGATGAACAGAATCCAATGCTTTCCCCTCATCCACCATGACAATCACCTCATTGTAGAAGTCTATGCAGTTGGTCACACATGATTTCCCCTTTATAAATCCCTACTAATGACTTCAAATTACTTTCTTGTTCTTCATGTGTTGGGAAATGTTTTTGAAGAGGATTCAGTCCATTGCTTCCATCAGATAAAGGAGAGACTGACTGGCCTTTGTTGCACTGGATCCTCCTTCTTTTCCTTCAGAAGGCAGAACTGGCAGTTGCTTTCTTCCAGTACACAGGAATCTCCCTTACTGGCCAGAGACTTTCAAAGCTAATCAGGATTGTTCTTGCTCTGAAAAGCATCAGCTCCCTCAGCACTCAAGAGGTGCATCAGGTTCCAGGGGCACATGTAAGTCCAGTTTTGTTTAAATATGCTTGAGTAGATTCTTATTGCCCTAGAATTCCTGAAGACAGGTCTTACCAGTAAAGACTAAGGTGAGAGTAGCATAGATTCCTTTTCCCTTTTCAATGACCTTTGTGATGAGATCCCCTTTCCCATACTTTTCTTCAACTTCCTTCTGCTGCGTATGCATGTGTAGAAACTTTCTTTCTTGCACTTCACCTTCAGCTCCAGAGGGCTTTTGTTTTCCTAACCTAATACCTTTATGTTAGTCCAGTGTTTATCTATTTATGTTAGTCCAGGGTACCTTTTCTCTGCTTCCACATTTTACAATGTTCTGTTATGTTTAAGTTCAGTCAGAAGCTCCATCATCATCCATGAAATCCTACTGTCTGTCAAAATGGACCTTTCTTGATCATGGAGAAGGAAAACCTTGAAAATCCACCAGTTCTCCTGGGCACCTCTTCTCTCTAGGACTGCAACTCATGGGATTCTTCCAAGCAGACTTCTGGACAGTATTGAAGAATCTCTCTAAAAGTCTAAGCTGTGACCCTACTTTTTTCTGTTTCCATCGTTCAGATTCCTTATCACCTCATAGACACCATGGCCTGTTCCTGAGATTTACATCCTGGTCAATTCTTCCCTGTTTGTGTGACATCCAACAGAGCATCTCCTCTCATTGTCTGCCTGATGATCTGTGTCAAGAAGGTGCCTTCAGCACTCTCCCAAAATGGCTCGGATTTCCCACTGCTGTAGCCTCTTTGAGACGTATATTGTTGGACCTCAAGTCTCTCATAAAACACAGGGTCTGTGAACACAAGGACTCTTCCAGCTGTGTTAAGACAGCCTCATGTACATTTTCTTCCTAGTAAGGCCGTCTGTGGCACCCACCACATTGTCATCCATGTGGTTTGCCACTAATCCAGACCCATCAGCTCTGTTCAGGTCATTGTTCATCTGCAGACATGCACCCCGATGCAGTCTCATGCAAAGGCTAGTCCCCTCATGCTGCCCTTTCTTGGTAGCCTGTATCCATCCACTCCAGCTGTGTGAGCTATTCTAACATGTCTCCATGATTCCAATGAGATAACAACTCTCTAAGTGCACACAGACCTTTAAGTCTTACAGTTTGTCCCCTTCCGAGAGGCAGCAAGGCATCCTGTTTTCCTAGGAAGGTTAATGGGAAATCTTCCCTGCAGTTCTATCTGGTAGGCACTTCCCTATTTATGTGGATATATTTGAGTGGGGCTACCTTCTGCCCTGATCTTTTGATTACAACCTCCCTTGTATTTATATCAAGTTAACACCCCAATCTTGTTCATCACTTCTTCATATTACTGCTCGTCTTCTTCCCCTGTTTCTAATTCAAGTGTTTCTTCATCAGGCTAGCTAGCCAGCTGGCAAAATGCTTTTTGTTCTGCTTCTTCAGATGAATCCCATCCCTCACAAGCAATCCTCAATCCTCACAGGGGGTCCTTGATTGTACAAAACAAAACTGTGTTGTCATCAGTGTTTAACAGCTGCAAAACCAATTTTTGACCCACATGTATATTTTCTGTAAAAATTTATACTGGATGCTAAAGATTAAAGTTTTGTCATAGCTCTTTGTTTTGTTCTCTATGAATGCAGGTCTCCAACGACAGCATGTCATTTGTTACTATTTATCACTAGGTTGTGAGTCACATAAGACTGCTCTTGTTCTTTAGTTCCCTGCATGTTGCCCTGTGTAGCGTATCACATTGCTTGCATTCACTTCCTAATCTGTGCATTGGGAAAAAAAGTGTCCCTTCTGACACTGGGAATCAACCTAGTGAAACTACTGATACAAGTAATTGTAACTGAGAGAATAGTTTAATTTCAAGCTAATTTGAGAACACCAAGAATTCGCCACTTTTAAGCAGCTGTGTGTTTCAGAAGGGATACATATTCTCTTAGAGCACACTGCACCAAGCAAGCTATGACATTAGAAAAGTAGCAGTGGAGAACCCATGAGTTCTAAATGCTTGATATCACTACTGTATGTGTAGTCAGGAAGAAAAATTGAAGTATGCCTTTGAGATATGATTTTAACCCCATCGTTCAGATTAAATTATGGACATGATAGATGATATTCCATCTAGTCCTACTTGATATTACATCTAATAATTTAGATAACATTTGAAAAATAATGGGCAGAGTTTGAGAAAGGAAGTCATAAAGTAAAGAAGAAAGTCATTTTTGTAAAGAAAAACTGTGATTCCATTAAAAAAAATACTTCTTTGCCTACCATGATCTAAACTTGCAAACCTTTGGTAATTCTGCACATCTAGGCTACCTCACATATCAAAAATATTTATCTGCATCAGGCCAACACTTCCAATTGACTCAAGCAAAAAGTTACATTCACCAAAGACATTCCTTTTCCTTTTCTCAAATTCAATGAGCACTTTTAGAGCTCACAGAGGCCATTTTAAAGAGCAGTAGTAAGAGGTGTTACAAAAGGACGTCCAGAAGAGCAAATCTCTCAGAAAAGGCTCCCAGGAGGGTGCAATCTCTTGTCTAGGAGAATGTATGGAGAACTAAGTGTGGCACCTTCCTCAGATGGACTACGTCCCCCATATGGCATCTTTGGGTCCAGGGACAGCCTTACTATTCAGCACATGCAGGAGCAAGATAGATGCGATAGATGATAGATGATGCAATGTACCTGGCACATCTCGGCCATGTCCTGTGCTCATGCCAGTGCTGCTGCCTCTCAGGCATGCAAAATAACTGTAAATACCTAAACTCAGTGCTGTCTTTGGCCTTGAATCCACATGCAGGAAGAGATAGAGTAAGGTCAGATAGGGTTATTTTCTGAAGCCCTGGGGATCTGCTCATGTTCGCAATTTCTAAGGAAGGAGGGGTGCAACAAATTAAGCACATTGCCCCTATGGCACTTCATCACAGAGCAGGAAGGCTTTTCAGCCCTTAGCAGAAAAAGAGAAATAAGGAAATAAAAACCTAGGGATAGAATGAGAAGATGAGGGCAATGAAAGCAGCTGCCAAAATTGAGCCCAAAGGCAGAAGGTCTGCTAGTTGACAGACGGTAGTGACCAAAACACTGCTGGAAGCAGGGACCATATGCAATATTTATTTATTTGAGGTTTAACAGTTCCTATGTGTGCTCCTAACAAACCGCTTATAACCAAGGTTCCTTTGGCTAAGGTTTTAATGATACGTGCCCATCTGCACAGTTTCAATAGTATATGATATCTCTGGTAAAATAAAGTTTTCCTTAGTTAAAACCCTCAAAGTGTATCTTGTGTCCAGTTAGTATAAAGAATGGAGGCAAAATCATTGCTTCCAGGATCATCTTTAGCAGTGGAATAGAAATGTCCTAAGCTCCAATTCTCTCATAAGTGGTCAATTAATAAATGGAATAACGTAAATGAAGCTTCTTTTCCTGGGCTCTTTAAATCACACCTCTGGCACAGTAAAAAGGATGCTTTTCTTGGTCAGCTTATAATATTTTAATTGTCATTTTTAATTTAATTCCACACAGAATTTTCTTGTGTGTCATAGGCCCCTCAGGAGGCTGGAGATATCACACAGATTTTATTGAATACTTCATTCCAATTCCCAGCCTGCAGTTAAAGAGCTGTCACTAAAAAAATAAAAACCTCTGTAATTGTTAGATAAGATGATTTCAATATGGCTACATCATCTGCTTCATCATTTTCATTTTTTTAAATTTTACTTAAAAAAAAACCCAACACAAAACATGAAATTTCTTAGGCAGCATCCACCTTCCTTTACAGTCCCAGTGTTTAAAGAGTCATAACCTCTAACCATGTTTTGGTTAATTTTTATCACAACCTCTTGCTTTTTAGATCTGTCTTTCAATTATGTCTTTGCCTGTAAGGAATATCAAATCAACATCACTAAGATGAAAAATAAAAAGTAATTGGTGGCTTGATGGAATTTGAAATAATAGTGCTACCATAGAAAATAAGGATTATATTCTGCCTCTAATTTATTTCTTTGCTTTGAATGTGCTTTGGAAGCAGACTTAGCCAGAGGTCCCAGAAATGCTGTGCCTAAGTGGCGGACCTGGCAGCCACTTAAAGCATTTGAAACTCAACAGCAGTTCTCTTAGGGAATTCAGAATAGCTTTGCATTTGAAATGACAGGTATATTTCATATTGGCAGAATGTGACTTCACTGTCTGGAATTTGGCTAAATTATCAGGGTCATGCTCTTATTCTTAGGAAGAGAGTATTGGGATTTTTAATCATCTCAAGCAGTTGTGAGCTTGGCTTTATTTCTGAATTAAATTTAAACACTTCTCTCAGGACCCTGAGACAATGCTGAAGCACCTGTTCAGTAAAGGCTTAGGCAAAATAGCATGTTGCTTGATTCTAACACTTTACCCTCACTTGCTGAATTTTCATGCCTGATGCCATTTCCCATCCAAGAAATTGCCAGGTATGAACACAGTCTGTATATGAAATCTGATGACAGCAGACCAGCAGAGAAAGCACATGCCGATGATGTTTTCACTGCCTTCCACAAATAATTAAACCTTTATTTCAGATGGAGAAAATGTTATTAGCAAGGGTCTCAAAAAACCTCCTTCCAATTTGGCTAATCACTATTAGCATAAACAAAGTAGCAGTGCAGCCAGGCACAGCAGATCCAAGAAAGCACATGCTTTAGTGCTGAGAAATAGCACAACACATTTTAGGGCAAAGAAAAAAAGGAAATGTTTGTCAAATTAAGAGAACTCTCAGCTTACTGAACAGGAGCCCTTTTTGCAATAACGTAAGGAAAGGCCTTCTAGTATTCAGCGCAATTTGCAGCTGTAAAAATGGAAACAGAAGGATGGGTTGTACTGCTAGAGGAACACATTATGAATCAGAGCAAGGGCAAATTTGGGACACTTTGTGGGGAAAGACAAGTACAGAGAAAATGCTTCTCCCTCAATTCTGCGATCTCCTTCACTCATGAAATCTTGTATTAAAATCTTTATTTTTGGTTGATTCATTCCATCTGGATGGAAGATTAACAGATTTAAGATCAGCCCATAAGTAACCCTTAGCACCATGAGAATGGTGGATTTTGGGGTGTCCATTGCTCAGCCTGCAAAGCACTGGGGAAGGGACAGCAAAATTTTTAAGCACATTTAAAAATCTATTTAACTAAACCAATTTCAAAATCAGCCTACTGCCATGTCATACAGAAAAAAGCTTTGAAGAATCCTTGAGGCTTGTAGCGGGGGCGGGGGGGGGGGGGGGGGAAGAAAGAAAAGTGATTGCTGGTACTTTGTATCTTAGATATATAACCACATCAGCGACTGAAGAGGCAGTCTGCCTTCGTCTGCAGTGCAGGACCGGAAATTCTTTGTTTTATTGTAACTCGAAGGAAACATGAATGCATAGCATGGGAAAGTGGTTGAACAGATTTTTTTCAGGAGTCAAGAGGTAGTGACTTCACTTAGTGAAGAAGGGCAAGAGCGAATAAATCACAATGTCTTAGTAAGAACATTTTTCTTGATGCATCAAAAGAAGCTACCTCCTTGCTAGTACATGTTAGATTTCTAAAGGTAGATACCTACATATTCAGCTCTCTGGCATGCCCTTATCCTCCTGACAGCTAGGAGGCCAAGGAGATGGATTAGTGAAGTTTGATTTAAAGAGTATTGGAGAGTAAAAATATGTGTATGCTGATCAACAGAAGTCATTAAGAAAGTCCCAGAAGGTAAAGAAGAGGATAGAACTGAGGAAAAGGGAAGAGATACAACAAGAAAAAGAAAATATTGTACAGTAAATTTAGAACCATGGCGTACATCTTAGACATCTAATACACTGCAGCCACTCAATATGCAGTTTGCTTCAGGCTCAAAGACTATTCTGCAAAATGTGAAGTAAATAGCAGCCAGACAGAAGGAAAATCATACCGATTAAGGGCCAAGAGATCTTTATTGCAGTGACCTTGCACTGTAATTGGGTACAAAAAACACTTACAGAGTGATCTCTACTCTGTACATAACATTACATTATACACGTGCATTCAAAATTATCATGGCTGGGAAAATTAAATACCATTTCATTTGAAAGACCTTTTTTTTCCAAATCTTTTCCTCTGAGAAAAACAAGTCAATTACTCTTGCATAAAACACCAAGACCCTCTACCCACTGGCTAAAATGGCACTATGAAGAAGCTTGACCGGCTGTGAGCCACTCAAATATCTTATCATGCCAACGACAGAATCACATAATTTTTGGGGTTGGAAAGAACCTAAAATATCGTCTAGTCCATCTTTCCTGATAAGGCCACAGACATCTTTTCCTTGGTCAGTTTGCTTAAAGCTCTGCCAAACCCGACATTGAAGGAACCCAAGGATGGGTCATCTACGTCTTCTCTGTGCAACCAGTACCTGAGCACCCTCATGATAAAAAAAAGTCTTCTTAAAGAATCCTTTCTGCAATCTAATCTACTCTTTTTATGTTTAAAACTCTTTTTCCATTCTGTCACTGCAGGCTGTGGTCCTCCTCCTTCTTTCTTGTAAGTGCCATCCAACCATTGAAAGAATCCAATAAGGTCTGCCTGCCTCCTTCTCCTCTCCAGGCTAAGCAACTCTGTGTCTCTCTCAGCTTTTCTTCTTAGGAAGGATATTTCAACCCTCTGATCATTTTTCTAGCTCTCCTCTGGACCTGTTCTAGCAGGTCTATGTTTCTTTCATACTGTGGACCCCAAAGCGGGATGAAATACTCCAGATGGGTTCTCATGAGAGCAAACAGAGAGCAAGAACCACCTCCCTCAATCTCTCAGACACACTTCCTTTTATGCAGTCCAGGATGAAACTGGCTTTTTGAGCTACAAGAAGACAATGCCAGCTAATACTCCCAAGTTCTCTTTTGGGCTGTCGTCAATCCATCCACAATCCAGTCTGCATTGATATAGGGGATTGCATCAGCCCATGCAATACCTTGCACTTGGTCTGGTTGAAATTCATGGGCAACTCTGACTATTCCAACCAACAAAACAAACTGTCCATTTTACTTATGAGAGATCTCTCAGTCCTAACATTAATTTTGGATAAGCAATTAATGAGCTTCTAATAGTGGTACTGACAATTTCTGTATTTTCTGTTGTTACCAGCATCTTATTGGAAGTAATTTCTGGCAGTGACAATGGAAAGATTAAGATTTCTGGCTTGCCTAAAGTGTACCTAATTTGCTTTAGATGAACAACCTCTGATCCAAACAGATGAAACCAAGATAGATGGATGAGTTTCAGTCCTAATCTGGGTTCTGGAGTGCTTGCAGAAGGGGTTGTGCAGATGTATGGGCAGCCCTGATGGGCCTACAGTGGTCTAAGGCTTTGTTTCTTCTTCCTATACTGCTGTAGACAGAGCCACCATAGTGGCTTCCTAGAAGTGCATATGGTCCTTCAGCAGGACGTTCTCTGACAGCCAGAGAGCAAACGCCACGCCAGCTGGTGAAGGTCTATCCCCCCACAGTGTGGGAGACTTTGCCTAGGAGATTCTCCACCTAGCAGTTCTACACCTGCTTCTTCAACAATTTTCAAGCAGGTGTGCTGACTAGTATGACATTGAACATCAGGGATTGCAATGTAACTGGCAATGTACAAAGCTACTTGCTTTCACATGTAAACAGTTTTAGCAGTTCTTTGCAGCAATGCTTAATGGAATACAAGGGAATATAAGAAATGTCTTTCTAATTTTGACCAATTTTCTTAGAAGATTTTAAACAGTTTATGTGAGTCCATATTATTGAATAGCACAAGTGGTCAGTCACTGTAATAACACTTATCATGAAAATTTCACTTTGCATTACAACATTGTATAAAATTCTATAGGACATGCTCCTTTGTTTTCTTGATTGACACCACTGAAATTCTCAGTACCATGCATTTTCCATGTATTGCAACTGTTCTGGATATAGCCTTCTCTGTTGGAAACAAAAACCACACCAATAGACACACCTCATCCATGCTCAAACACAAAAAGGCAGGCGTGTGCACACACGCACACACACAAGGAAGGAAAACATAGGAATGATCGTATTGCTTTTTTGTCATTTCTACCAATGACTGTTTTGTGCTGTCAGATCCAATAATGGACTCTAAACTGCTGCTCATTTCTCCATGATCCCTCCATGAATCAAAGGAAGGAAGCAGACAATACAAAAACACCACAGTCTACTGGCAGCCTTTGGTACTTTACAACCATTTTGTCAGAGAAGCACAGCTTGCCCAGGTATGTACTGATGCCTCCTCTTTTTCAACACCTTCACAAGTTCTCCTCAATCTATAAGATCAAGCCTGAGTAATTTGTCTTCACTCTCATTACTTCTCACAGTATAATACTACCCTATTAATTTGAGACATGCAATTAGGTAGATCATATTTCATCCAGGCTGGTCCATGGTGTATCCTTACCTCATAGTTGCTACATTTTGAAATAAGCTTTCTCCTGCTTTCCCCCCATACCACTCATTACATGAGGCCAACACTTTCCCATAAACACGCATAATACTGCTTCCTTATTGTACCTAATTTTTTCTCAGCATCATATATTTGAAATTTTCTTATTTTTTTTCCTATCCATTAGAAAACACAAACTCACAAATCAAAGTGTTGTAGATGTACTGCTACTGGTGCCATTCATTCTTATTGTGTCATTGCTTTCTTGTATTCTTTGATCTGCCTATATCCATTTGGGCAAGAACCAGAATTTTGCTTCCTGTTTGGACAATGTCTGAAACATTAAGGCTTCAGTCTCTAACAGGAGGGTAAATCAAATAAACAAATAAAGAATGACAATTTAAGTGATGGGAAGATTCCTTTTTCAAGTTGGCATACCTTTTGTATGGGTAAGATGTGAGTAATGACTGTAAAAAAGAGGGGGAAAAAAGTCAGCAAAACATTTCTTTTTTTCTTCTACCTTTTTCTTATGGCAAGAAATTTATATTTGGCTAGTCTTCCTTTCTGAGGTGTTCTATGTAGCCCCAGGAGGGTGACAGTATTGTGGAAAGATGACTTGGAATACATGGACACAATTGACATTTTGCGTAGGAAAGTGCTGCTTTAACACACTTTTTAGAAGAGAACTGAAGGAGACAGAAAACACTATTTTTGTATTTTATAAATAATCACCTCCTTCAGGATATCAGAGATACACAAATAATTGCTGAGTCTGGAAGTAGGAAAGAGCAATTTCTCCTACCAGGATTATAAGGAGCTTTAAGAATTCATTTCCTTTCACAATTTTCTAACCATGAATTAATTAGCTATATATGGTAATTTCACTTTCTTAATCATTGTCAATATTTGGAAGCTCCTTTTATAGATTTGTGATTAACTTTAATTGTAAACTAATTACACTGTTCATAGTAATAGAGGATCTTGTGGGTTGACAGAGAATCTATAAATGATGCCCAGGAGACAGCAACAGATTGAATACATTCCAGTCTTGTCATCTCCATTTACTAACCAAGAAAGCCTCAGGACACCTAGTGCTCGATCTTGGGAGCTATTTTTGCTTCCATTAAAAAAACAGAAAGAATTTCAGCTGCCAGCTGAAACGACATAGGTGAACTTTCTGCTTCCTTCAAGTTTAAGCAAGGTGATAAGAAAGAAAAAATGGAACACAATGACAGACAGCAGTAGCTCAAATGAATTGCTTTTTTATGTGGTGGAGAATGGATGCAGTGCAGCTGTCTGAAAAAAAAGTCTTCATTCCTCATGCCTGTTTCCTAAGAAAATAAAGGTGAAGATTCAGAAGTACTAGGGGATAACAAAGCATCCACCCTAGCAGAAGTGGGATTCAATCATACTTTCTGCATTATTTCTGATTTTATTCCTTGTTTCATCACTTATTTTATCTTTTTTTGGTTTTTTGTGAATATTTCCATCTACTGAAGATCACCCCCAGAAAGTTTCGATATCACCAAGACTTATATTCTGCTTCATGTTTCAATTATATTAACTGTAAATATTGGAGTATTTTCCTGCTTTCATTGCATCAGAATGCAAAATCTATGCTCTGCAACAGTGTACAGCTTGCCACTTTGGGCTGTTTGTGAATCACCTGTGTGAGTACAGTTCTCCCCAGGATTAAACTAGGCAGTGGATGGTGGAAGGGCAGAGTGAGAAGAACAGTCAAAAATTCATCATTGGTAGGGGGTGACCCAAAGTATGTCCAATATGTTCCTAGGAAGCTCACAGGCAGCCTTGTAGTGACTGGATAATAGGAATGGACAAGGTATAATAACAACTTTTGAGGACTAGCATGCATAGACACTTAGACACTGATATAGAATATAAAGAAATTGAAGAACTCTAAGTTCTGCTCAGAATTCTGGGGGGGAAAAAAAAGAGACACTCAGAATCAAACAAATGAGCAGAAAAATGCAGATTTCTAGTCTCCATAGCCAGCTCTGTAAATTGCAAGATTCCTACAGGACAAGCTCCAACAATGTGCTATGACAGAGCTGGATGCAATGCACACTAAAGGCAAGTTGAAATAAAAACAGCAAGTTAAAAGCACTTAGAGTGTTTCTGATATAGCTGACCTTCAAGGTACAGAGATGTAACAGGATGCATCCCTGTGCATATTGCTTGCCCTGGTTATATTAGGGTTGTACCTTGGAAAACAGGTTAAAAGCAAAGGGTGCACATATTGTGGAGGCTGTTTTCAGTTGACACTTCATCTGTGAGATTTGAGAGAATCCCATTTGCCTAATGGACTGATCACACTGAGACTTTAACACTTGGTTCAGTGCTATGGGGTAAAGAATAAATGCTTTTCTTCTACTTCATAGAGAAAAATTTAGAAAGTCTTTTATTGACTAATACATTGTCAGTTCTATTTATATTTGAGTTAGCACAGGTATATCTGATTCATGTTATTCTTGTTTCTGTACTTTGATCACAAACAGTTCCTTCATCTCAGGTTTATTGTTTTGACCCCTTTAAAGAAGCAAGCAGCTACTACTTATTAGTTACCTTTAATTTAGATACCTCTTCTTTCTTTACTTCAGATGTCAAGATGAGCAGATAAATGTGTTTTAAGGAAAAGACAAAAAGTTGTAGTGACAGAAGGCTCTAGTTCAAGCATGGGGAAACTACTTGAATGAGTCTGGAAAAAAGGGTAGACTTTAAACTATTTCAGTTCAAATGATTCAATTATTTTAGTGGGTCTGATAATTATATTTGTTAAAACCGTGGAACTGTAGCCTCCCAGGAGATCACTCAACATCTCAGCCCAACTGATATACTCCATCTCACTTTGGTGTTTCATCCGGTGAGGAGATAGACTCCAAGATAGGGCCACTGTGACCTTTTCACCCATGTGGGGCCTAGGGCACACTTGAACAGGAGACTCATCCTTTACCCTCTGCCAGGCAGATTTCTCTATTGTAACTATGCCATAATCAGTAAGTGTTTTGGATTCCCTAGCTGCAGGAAAGTAGGCTGTTATCACTGTCGTTACTGTCTGAAAGTAAAACCAATATGGACCACTCCGAAAAATACTCAAATGTAACCAGAGTAGGAAGTCCTGGATAAAAGGAAGAGGAGAAAAAAAAGGACAGGCTTGTCTCTGAGAAAAGAGCTCTATGCGTTTTCACTTTTGCAAAAGAGAGTAATAGAATGGAAATAAAAACTAACTCTGAAGAGAGCAGTCCTGGATTTTTCATCTGTCTCTTCAATGGCCTTCTGATGTCTAAAATAGATCAACTTTTAAAAAGCTCTTATAGATACAGATATCAGAGATTTTACCACAGAGGAAATGGGGCTAGAGGGCCTGCAATATCACAGGGGCATAAAATCTAAAATTTATTTCCTAAGTGGGATCAGAAATTTTTCTAATCTCCCACTGAGATACACATATGCATAGAGTCATAGAATAAATTACACTGGGAAAGAGCTCTAAGATCATCAACCCAACTATTAGCCAAACTTAACCAAGATGACTACTAAATTAGATCCCAAAGCACCACATCTATGGGTCTGTCAAATACCCCTACAGAAGGCAACTAAACCACTTCCCTGAACAGACTGGTCCAATGCCTAACAACCCTTTTGGTGAAGAAATTTTTCCTAATGTTCAATCCGAACCTCACCTGATCCAGCTAGAAGCCATTTCCTTTTCTTCTGAAGCTGGGTACTTGGGAGGAAACCAACACCTAGTTCACTACAACCTCCTTTCAGGTAGTTGCAGAGAATTAAAAGGTCCCTTATCAGTTTCCTTTTCTCCAGGCAAAACAACCCGAGTTTCCTCAACTGCTCCTCTTGAGACTTTAACAGCTTTGTGGAATTTCTCAGGACTCACTCCAGCACCCCAACAGTTTTCCTTTAGTGAAAGTCCCAAAACTGGTCACAGGATTCAAGGTGGGTCTCACCAGTGGAAAATCCCTGCCCTGCTCCTGCTGGCCACACCATTGCTGGCACAGGCCAGGATGCCATTGGCCTTCTTGGCCACCTGGGCACTGCTGGCTCACGCTCAGCTGCTGTCACCAGCACCCCAGGGCCTTTTCCTGTGGCAGCTTTGCAGCCACTCTGCCCCAGCCTGTGGGTTATTGTGACCCTACAGCACAACCAAATATTTTCTTTTTTTTTTTTTTGACCATTGTCCTCAACCTATTCATCCATCCTGTCCAGATCCCTCTGCAGGGCTTTGCTGCTCTGCAACAGATCATCAGTCCTGCCCAGTGTGGTGTTGTCTGTGAATTTACTGAGGATGCACTTGATCCATTCATCCACATCATCAATAACAGTATTAAGCAGAACTGGCCCCAGTACTGAGCCGTGGGGAACATCACTGGTCACTGGCCACCAGCTGTATGTAAATCCATCCACCACCAATCTCTGGGCCAGCCATATAGACAGGTTTTTATCCACTGAACAGTGTGCCATGAGCAGAGAGTTTTTCCAGATGGATCTTGTGGGAAAGTGTCAAAGGCTTTAATGAGTAAAAGGCACACAAAATCCACAGCCTTTCTCTCGTCCACTCAGTATGTCACCCTGTCACAGAAGGGGATGAGGTTGATCAAGCAGGGCTTGCTTTTCACAAGCCAGAGCCTGGCTGGCTCTGACACTCCTGGGTTGTCCTTCACTTGCCGTGTGATGGCACTCAGGATGATCTGCTCCAAGACCTTCCTCAGTACAAAGAAACAGGTCTGCAGCTCCCCAGTCCTTCTGGGCCTTCTTGTAGATGTATCACATCTGCCAACTTCCAGTCACCTGAAACCTCCCCAGTTAGCCACAACTGCTTCTAAAAGATGCAAAGTGGTTCAGCAAGCATTTCCACCAGCTCCCTCAGCACCCTTAGATGTATCCCACCCAGCCCCATAGACTTGTGTGTAGCAGCTTGCTGACCATTTCCCTTGCCTTCTGGGGGCTTCTTCCTGCTCCCCATTCCTGTTTTCCACCTTAGGACCTTTTCCACTGGGTCCTTACAGAACAACTGGTCTGAGGCAAAAGATTGAGGAAACTAACTGAGGCAAAGAAGACATTAAGTACCTCAACCCCTCAGCCTTTTCCACATATTTTGTTACTCTGCTTTCCCTCATATCCAATAATGAAAATTGTCCTTAGTCTTCTTCTTATCACTAATGTGCTTATAGGTACATTTTTATTGTTTTTTACTACAGTAGTCAGATTAGGTTCTACTCTCATTTTGGTGCTTCTAATTTCCTCCCTGTTTAAGTCCCTGACATGCTGTAGTCCTCCTGAGTTTCTTTTTCCAAAGGTCAAAATTTTTCATAGAACTGTAGAACCCTAGAATATCCTAATTTGGAAGGGACTCAGAAGGTCCTTGAGTTCAACTCCTGGCCTTGCACAGGACCATTCCTGATTGATCAGAATCACACCATGCGCTTGAGAGCATTGCCCAAGAATTCTTGAACTCTGTCAGGCTTGTGCTGGGACCATTTCCCTAGGAAGACTGTTCCAGTGCTCAAGCACCATGTGCGTGAAGAACCTTTTCCTGATATCCAACCTAAATCTCCCCTGACACAAATTCGGGCCATTCCCTCAGGTCCTGTCACTGGCTGCCAGGAAGCAGATCAGTGCCTGTCCCTGTGCTCTCCCTCACAAGGAAGCTGGGGACTGTGGGCAGTCTCCCCTCAGGCCACTCCCCCAAATGGCTTCCTCACCAGGCCCTTCACCATATTCAGAGTCCTCCTTTGGACACTTTCTAATAACTGCGTTTTTTCTTTTACTGTGGCACCCAGAGCTGCCCCCAGCACTCAAGGTGAGGCTGTCCCAGAGCAGAGCAGAGCAGGACAATCCCCTCCTTTACCTGGCTGGTGATGCTTTGCCTGATGTCCCCCAGAGCATGGATGGCCCTCCTGGCTGCCAGGGCACTGCTGACTCATGTTCAACTTGCCATAAGCCAGGACTCCCAGGTTTTCTTTTTATATTCCTCACTTCCAGACGCAGCTCACTGTTCAGTCAAGTTTGTCTACTGCCCCAAAGGTTCATCTTTTAGCACATCAGTTCAGCCTGCTCCTGAGCCTTTAGGATTTCCTTCTTAAAGAATATTGAACTTTCAAGGGCTATTTTGCCCTTCATAACTCCCTCCCAAGTGAATCTCTCAACCAGTCTCCTAAACAGGCCTGCCTAAGTTTGCCCTCTAGAAGGCCAAGGTAGCACATTTGCTGAATCTGCTCCTTATTTCTCTAAGAATAAAAATATATTTCATAGGTGCTATGCCCAAAATTATCTCCAGCCTTCATATCAATCACATGAACATTCTGCTCACAAACAGCATGTCCAAGATGAATCCCTCACCAGCTGTGACAGGAAGTTACTTTCATACAGTCCACAAACCTCCTCCCAGCTGTGTTGTATTTCCAGAAAACATCTGCTAAGCTGAAGCCCCCCCTGAAAATAAGGTGGTCCAATGATCATGAGACTTTTCCCAGCTACTTACGGAATATTTTGTATCTGTCCTTCCATTCTGGTTGGGGGGTCCAAAACAGACTCCAGCTAGGATATCTGCTCTGTAAGCCTTCTTCCCAGCTCCCTGACCCATAAGGACTTAAACCTATTGTCGCCTTCATTAAGCTCTGGACTGCTCTGGACTCCCTAGCACACAGGGCTACCCCACCTCCTCCCTTGCTTATCCCTTCTGAAGAGCTCAAAGCCTTCTGTTGCAGCATTCCAGTTGCCTGAATCATCTCACCATGATTCTGTGATGCTGACTATGTCATAGTATTCCTGCTGCACAGTGGCTTCCAGCTCCTCCATTTCTTGTCCATGCTGTGTAGAAGCAGTTCATCTGGGATATTGATCCTGACACCTTTCCAGGGAGAGAAGCTCTACTGCTTATGTCACCATTCTCAGGCACATCTGGTTTCTAAGGCATCAACAGCCCACACGTCTTTGCTGTTGCATGGTCTCCATCCCCTGTGTCTATTGAGATGGACACATAAGTGACCTCACTAGTACACCACCCCTCAAACAATGTCATGCTGCCCTCAAGCTTATCTCTAGCAGGCTTGATTTTATCCCTCTCTCCTTCAAATCTAGTCCAAAATTCTCTCCGTGAGTCTTGTTAAATCCTGTGCAAGTTCCTTTTCCTCCTTTGTTACAAATGTACCCCATCTGTTGCCAGCAGGTAATGTAAACCGACCCATTATCAAAGAATGCAAATTTTGCCAGTGACACTAGGAACCAAGTCAGGTATTGGTCTGCTGGCTCTTCTTTCTTCTTCTTGCATCACTCCATACTCTGTACAAAGCCTGTTCACAACTAGCCACAACAGCACTAGGGATTTCAGGATGTCAGGCCCTGACTCCAATTGCTAGGTCCTCCAAGCCCAGTCTGGCAGATGCTTCCTCATGCTTCAGCCTTCTGAATGGTGCAGAGACCCACGGATTTGTTACGCTGAAGCAACACTGTCTTCATTAATTTTTTTCTTGCTAATTTCGATGTTGGTATGTGCCATCACAGGCCTCATTGTCACACCATCCCAGGCCACTCTCTTTGACTTTCTGTGTTACTAAGGTGAAATAGTTGTTGCTGAATTCATTTTTAGCTTTTTTCAAGTATGTCACTTGTTGCATAAATATAAAGCTGTTAATATTCAGCTGTATTCTCCCCTTGTCATACCTAAACACTGCGAAAAGGCAATTGTAGTCCAGAACTTTTGGTACTCCCTTGCCCATGACAGTTGTCTGTACCTTATTTGTCTTCCCTGCATATATCAAAATCAGGTAATGTTGGAGCTGGGCAGATGCCATCAGAATATCACTTCTCTAAACAAGACTTTTGCATAGGCTTGTCCTAGGGTCAGATATGTACAGCCTGTTAAAAACTGTCATCATGCCCATCTGTAAATACCTCACATTGCTAGCTCCTCATCCTCTGAGATTATTTCAGCATCCCTGTAGTCACGCAAATTAGTCAGTATTTAGAAGGGTGATGAACTGGCAATTGGCACTTGCCCATAGAGCAGTGGCTCAGAGTCAGTTTGCCATAGCTGAAAGAGATGAGATGGGATCAGATTCAAGCCACAGACATTCAGTCAAGATTGAGTGCTGTACCTGTGACACAAGATAATGTGTAAGGGCAAACCTGGAGAGTAATTAAGACATAAATCCATCTAAGAAGCGTCTCTAGAGCCAGATAGATTGCCAGTTTGAAATAACAAAGTATCAGAGAGATCAAGCACCAGTTGGCACAGTGCATGTAATGCACTGCAAGCACCATTTCGGCTCTCTGAATTCTTATTCTTTAAAAGTTTGAAAAATATCTACACTGTTTCTATCAAAACATTTTGTTTATCCCCATTGATCTTCCAAAGAAGCAGAACCTCAGCTTTCAGTCTCCACTAGTATTATGAGAGTAGCTCACTTAGAGCATGGCATTAGTAATGCCAAGGTCCGTGGGAGCCATTCACTTAGGAGTTGGACTCAGATGACCCCTGTGGGTCCCCTCCAACTCAGAATACTCTGTGTTTCTGTAAATTATATTTGAAGCATTGCTGCATGTTTCTCAGGGACCAGCTTCCTAGATCCTAAGGAATCTGGCATTATTCTCCATCATTTCTCTCTAGACTGTGATACTATGGCTTCAGAAATCCAACAGATAGGACTGCTCCCTGTGGTCATGAAAGACACAAGAAGAGTTTTGCTTACCTGATAACTTCCTCTCTTTGACAGTTTGCTCTTGTAATCTGATCTGCTTAGGAAGTTTCATGGCAATGTTTAAACATAGCCCTTACTGACAGCTATTTGAAGATCGTTTATACAAATGGATCATAATGCACTTGTCAACATACAACCACAAGGGAAGAAGGGAAACTTAATTTTCGAATATTTGGCTCTGGGATCTGCTCATGCCAAGGATAAGATTAAGCCTCAGACACATGGGATATCTCAATTTTATGATATATTACATAGGGAAATAGACAACCACAAGTCACTGAAGTGAAAAAATTGCCAGCATACAGTCATATTTTTCATCTCTAATCACAAACATATTCAAATTTGTTTGTCTTATTTATGTAATTCTAAACTGAAAGAAATTGGAAAAGACTTTAGGGTTCTTTCAACAGCAGTCCATTTGCTTATGTGATTATGTATGTATTTACATTAGAATTAATACTAATATACGCTGCAAATCAATGGCACAAAAATTCTTACACTAACGAAATATGCAAGTGGCATAATGAAGAAAAAATTTTGCTTGATGATGTGAGATCTTTATATCCTGTTTGGCTGTAAACAGTGGGAATATCATGCCTAAAAGTATAAATATATTGGGTCAACATCTCAGAAAACTGCGCTAAATAAAGATATCTGCTTTAGAGAACTCTTAGACTGACAGGATGAGAGAAGACGAAGACAACAACAATTTTTTTCTTCTGAGGAAATTTGAAAGAAATTATACTGTGTGAAAATCCAAGCTCAGCAGATACAGAGTCTAGAGTTACAAATTTATCAATCACATACTTGCACTGATTAATAAGAGTTCCTGAGACAAACTTAGCTAATACATAAATGTGTAAGTATGGCTTGATTTATTTTATATTATATTTTGAAAGTAAAGAAAGACTTCAGCTAATGTGAACAATTTATAATCTTATTTCATCCATGTGACTATGAAAATCAACTTTTAATTTCCATTTTTCCATGTTGTATAGTATTTGCCCATGTAAATAGTGCTAATGAATGTACTTAAACAGCCTTTCATTATTCAGTTCACATATATTCCTCTATTCGAGGAACACAATTAGGAACATAATTCATTTCTGTATTACCATTATTAGGATCAATATGGAGTGTATATTTTAAACCTGGGATCATTATCATTGCTATGGCTTGCATTAGTTGTTTTCCAACAGAAAAATTTAATCTGTTGATTTTAGGAACTGTACTTCACACTGAGTAGCATGCATACAAATTCAATACTCAATATCGCACAGTGAAATCCTTATCTTATTCCTGAATGGTCCAGCCAGAGGTCACCAGTATGTTATAGACAGGGTTCCTGTGGACATACAAAAGAGTCCAAAACAGGGCATAGAAAAGCTGTGAAGATCCCCAAGAAATTTTCAGAAAAAAAAAGTTATCCCTTTCAAATGAAAACAAATCCATAACTTAAAATCGCAAAGTATTTTCTAATCATAAAATGTTGCAAAAAAAATTTTGAAAGTCTTATTCCTTGAATGAGGAATTCAAATCTGATTAAATAAAGGTGCAATTTCTTAGATTATTTCCTCTTCAGAAACTTGAAAAATGCTAGCCAAAAGAAGCTTTGGTGGGATAACCTTGTAAGATACCAAAGACATTTACATTTCACCAGCTTTAGGTCTTAGAATCAAGACCTTGTAAGACAAGTATCAATTTATTTTTAACAAAATAAATTTCCTGATATTTTGAGAGAAAAATAATCACCTCCGTATTTTCAGATACTTATGATCCTTTTGCATGACTACTAGGGTTGTGTTTGGGGTGTTCTTGAACATATCCAAATAAAAAAAGTTAATTAATCTGGAGTTTATGCTGTGTGCTCATTAAATTCCCTTGCACTTCATTCTCGTAGGACCTTACTGTGGTGTTACAGGAAGTAAATGTTTGGAAAGTATTCAAATGGAATAGCAGTAAAACTTCTGCTCTGAGACAAACATGCTTCCAATTCTATTGCTTGGCAGTACACTGTTAAAAGCTAGAAAATTTTTCCCAGGGGGAAAAATAAGATATTAATGAGATACTGAGTAAAAATATTTATTTCTTTAATCTTGTAAATGTGCATGCTTTAAAAAATCTCCTAAAATTCAAGTTCTCTGAGCTGCAGACTTCAGATAACTTCAGGTTTGTTTCCCATTGTTTAGCATGATGTTAGGCATTGATCCATCTATAGCTATGACAACAAAACTCAGATGACATTAATGTAAATGACAGAATGTCATTGAAATACGACCAGACATAGCAAATGGGTGGGAAACAGCCTAAAATGTCAGTGAGCTGCAAAGGTGAGTTCTGCAGTGCACAGTGGATTTTATCCCCTTGTTAACCATACCAGTTCTTTGCAATATTGAATTACAATGAATCTTATTTACAATCTATAATTTACATTGAAGCTACAATGTCAATGGGATTTGTATATCTATGGTTATTGTGATTCTCTTGGTATTTTGAGTCACATGTTTCCTCAGAGAATCAGGAGCTGTAAATACAGCATATCTCCTAATCTGTATGTTCAGGCTGGCTAATATTTTCTTCTTCTTTTTCCAGACACACACATAGCAGAGGCTGACTTTGTTTCAGCTACAGCAGAAATTTTTCATGGTTTTGCTGTATTAACTTGTGGTAAGTTTTTCTTTCTTGGTTCCAGTTGTAAAGAACTGTGACAGGATTTTTTCTTAATTATTTTAGTGCAACACTGAGACATACATGACAGTCACTTTGATTAACTTAAAAATGATAGTTTATAGTCAAATCAAATGCATTATCATATTCATATTAGTGCAGAAAGAGCACTATTATACCACATACTGACACTTACACAGCCTGAAAGAAAATTCTACCATATTTGTTTACCTTGTAACTAGTTTGGCAGAAAAGAATTTTTCAGCATATCCAAACAGAGTATGTTTTCTAAACTTATTCTGAAACTCAGTCTTTCAAATACAGGAAAGATGTCACCTATAATTCATTCAAGTGCATGCAGTCCAAGGAACTCAAAGATATTAATAAAGTTTATTTAACTTATATTAATAAGTTTATTGGCAATTTACTTACTAAAAAAATTGAAAATTATTTATGTGTGAGAAATCTGCAGTGATATCTACCTTTCTGCCGATCATCTCTCTCAACATTTCAAATAGTTTCATGTTTACTTTTCTCAGGTACATGTTATGCCACTTATGTAAAGTCAGTCTAGTAAAATGAAAAGAGTGTTTGAAATTTTAGATTTTAAAATGTTTATGTTTATTTAAAATTATCTGATATTTAGCTTTCAAAGTACGCAAAACTCCTGCACTAACAATGAGAAATCTTGAATATTGCAATTCAAACCTGTTCCTGGTCCAGGAAGAAATTTTGTCCAATCTGGGTGCACACCAGTGAATCTGATGCAGGAAAGACAACATTCCTGTGAGAATTGTATTGAAGGAGTTACATCTGTTTGAGTATATTTAGGAACTCGAATGCCAAAATGAATCCTAAGAAAGTTGGATTAGTGACCGAAGGACAGATTAGGAAGTCCAAGGTATGTGGTGAATACATGATTTCCCGTGGCTCTGGAATTTCTTACATGGTCTTTATAGCTGAACATATGCTGTCTACTTGCACACATGTAGTATATAATTTTTGGCAGTGAACTTTTATCTTGCCTTTTGTCTTTCATATGTTTTTCATAAGCAAGCTGTGTGACTCTCCTCTAGTTGTGAATACATCTAATGTCACATTTTTTGTACAGTTTTAGTATTCACACTTATGGCAAGCATCTGTGAAATTTCTACTAAATTATTTCTTATAATATCCAATTAATAGGAAACCACTGCACAGACTAAGATATTGTTGAATTAATCTTTTAATGTATGCTGTTCAAAGTATTATGTAGTTTTTGCACATACATCAGTACTTTGGACAATGAAGAAGGAAGACAGACACAACATAATCGTCAATATTGCATCACTGAGAATCTGTACTGAAGTTTTTTAAACTGTAAAATTACGATCTTATTTTACAATGTACTATTGTCATCAATTAACCCTGTGGAATTCAAGAGAAGTGTATGGACATGTATGCTGCCTCTGTGACATATGTACTAGAGCTGGCAGAACCACTGAATAAAAAAATGAGATAATTAAGAAATATTAATGGATTTTATTATACATATTTAGTAAAATGTGTGGTGCTCACTAATGCCATTAAAGATTATGTTGAGAATGTGTTGTGATGAAAGGTTTGAAGTCTGAGGTAAGGGACATAAAGATACATTGTATGAGCTACCTGTCCTGGATCTGAACCTACTCAATATGGCATGTGTATACTGTAATAGTTAAGAGATATTTACTTATCTTCTGTGGTGGATTGAATGTGGCTGGACATCGGGAGCCCAACAGCAGTCTACCACCTCCCACTTTACCTGTACAGAGGCAGAAAAATACAATAAAGGGCTCATAGATTGAGATAAGGGCAAGGACATATCACTACCAATTAGGGTCACAGATAAGACAGACTCAGAGAATTTAATTTAATTTAATTTATTATCAATCAAATCAGAATAGGGTAATGAGATATGAAAGCAAACCTTAATATACCTGCCCCTCATCCCATCTTTCTTCATAAGCTAAACATCATTTTTGAATTCTCTACCTCCCACCCCTGGGGAATGGGAGTTATAGTCAGTTCATCACCATTGCCTCATTGTTTCTTCTCTTTCCCTTGCTCCAGTATGAGATCCCCCCCATGGAAGACAGTCCTGCAGGAACTTCTCCAACATGAGTCCTTCCCACAGGCTGCAATTCTTTCCAAACTGTTCCAGTGTGGGTCCATCCCATGGAATGTAGTCCTTCCAGAGTAGCCTGTTCCAGTGTGGGTCTCCCATAGGGTCACAAGTCCTGACAGAAAACTCACTCCATTGTGTGCCCCTCTCTTCATAGGGCCACACCACCTGGCAGGAGCCTGCTCCATGGAGCCACAGCATCCTTCAGATCTGCTCCCCTGTGGACCTCCCCCCTGCAGGGGGACAGCCTTCTTCACCATGGTCTTCACTACAAGCTTCTGAGAAAACCATACTTTGGTACCTGGAACACTTCTTCCCTCTTCTTCACTGATTTTGGCATCTGCGGAACTGTCTTACACATTCTCACTCCTCTCTACTCTGGCCACAGCTGTTCCTGCACAATAATTTTTCCTGCTTCTTAAATATATTATCCCAGAGGCTGATGATGTCTATGGTCTCAGCCATCAAAGAGACTGTCTTGGATCTGTCTGGCTTTTGCCCTGTCAGACATGGGGGAAGCTTCTATCAGCTTTGCACAGAAGCCACCCCTATAGCCCTTCTACAAATTCACAGATAACAGATATACAGATATAGTGGAGAATAGAATTTAAACATAAAGTGAGTCTAAAGAATTTATTGGTGTTCCTGATAACCTGTCTGGAAAAGTAAAATCTAGTGCATCAAGCTATTCATAATGAATTCATGAAGAGTAACTCCATGAATTGTAGAGGCTTAATGATTCATTAAGTTAGCTACCTGGCATATTCTTAGGCAGGACTGGCAATAACTGCTTAGAAAATATGGAGAAAAATATTTCCAGTGAGTTGATAATGAGTAAGTTCTGTTGTGTATTAGTAACTCCTGTTAAAGGGGTTCAGGAAAAGCATATATTACCCCCAGAATGCTTTAGCAGGAACATAGGTTGTTCTGTAAAGTTCCACCTCCAGTGTACTCAGCAAAGCCTCTGCTGACACTTTGCTACTCAGTGCTTGAAAGGCGTTGAGAGCTGCATGACATGACTGCAGGATAAGCAGGTAGACATAGAAGGGCTATATAAATCATGCAAGAAAACATAAGTCTAGTTTCAAGTAAAGCAATGAAGCAGGCTGTATCTGTAGAAACAGTAAATTACTAGAGTCAGTTGTCCTGGGATGTCACGAGGTCTCTGGTACTAAGAATTTTTAAAAACAGTTTGGACAAATGACTATTTGAGAAATTACACAGACCAAGTTTTTGATATACCAGTACCTTCAGGATGTACCTTCAGAGCAAAAGCAGACCTTTTGAGTGTGAGAAGAAGGAAAATCTCAAAAGTCATGTAGTTGGAGTTAAATGTTAATAATACAATTCCTCTGTCACTGTCTGTGCTCGTTTGTAAATTTCATAAACATCCACCTTAAAATATTATGTAAGGGTAGTGGAAGAAAAAAATCCACTTATATAACATTCTGTAGTGTTAGAACAAAAACAAAAGACTAAACAAACAAAAACAAAAGACCAAACAAACAAAAACCAAAACCAATCAAAAAAAAAAAACCCCACAAACAATAACAACAAAAAAAGGCAATTAAATACTCCCCATATATGGATGTGGATGTTTCATGCCTTTTATAAGTTTGTTTCGCAGTTTGGATCAGCTACAGGCAACTTGGGTCATTTCATTGAGGGCTTTTCACGCATTTAATAAATAACCAAAATTAAATGCTCAAGTGTCATTTAGAATAAGCATCCTAAATTTTGAAGAATCAAATTTATTCAGAGGCAACTTTGAAAGACTAGAAACCCTTGAGACTGAATTTTTTCTACAAATGAGAATTCCTTTTTCCCAAACTCCATTTGAAAGCACAGAGCTCATCACAAAACATACGCTTTTGATTATAATAATGAGAAATAGCTGTGAGGCAGATCTTGAAATCTCTTCTGCAGTCAATACAGCATCTGATTGAGTATAATTGGTAAAGGATTCAAGATAATTGCAAGGTACGAAGGAGTAGCAGAATCAACTACCACATTTACATTTTCAGAAAGAACTTAGTATAAACCTGAATATCACAGAAGTTTAAAGAGGATTTAAAATTATAATTCTGATAGAATGCTCATTGTATATTCTGGAAATGTGAGCCAAGCACCAATCAGAATTTCATTTCAGCCAGCACCTTGTTCAGATTATCAGATCAAACTGAAGGTGTATTGAATTTCAATGTTCTTGACAGTTGCATTAATGCAATTATTAGAAGGTGTTATTAAAAAACCAGTCTATTTCATTTCAGGGTGTTATAAAATCATTGACAGCAATTGCTAGTGTTGTTAAGTTTATGACTCTGATCAGCCATTTCAAAGTAGATCAAAGATTAATAATAAAGCTCATGAGAAGTCTGGATTCAGCCATGAAAATGGTAACTAGGTGATGCTAATGATTAGCATTGGCATAGGGCATCAGGTCTATCAGCTGTGATGAGGCAGTAGCTTTTATGAACACCATTACTTCTCAAATAGTTTGCTTGGGAAGCTGGAAGAATCAGTGGACATTTTCAAAGCCTTGTAAAGATAGTTTTCTTGCAGAAAAATTGTACCATTTAATCTACACTTTCAGTTCCTATCTGGAACTCTCATGTTTCCACAAAATGTGCAGAGTAAAGACAAGTGGAATGCATATGCTCATAGCCCAGTATGCACTACCCTATAAATGTATTTGCTTATTTAAATTAAACAGCTCAATGATTCAGAAAGCATTTCATCAGACTTAATGTTGTATGTTAGCCAGTGAGGTTCACACCTAACAAGGAAGGACATAAATTGTCTCATTTTTTCCAAGGATGGCACTATTTCCAGTCCTGTTGGCACAGGGAAAAAAATATCAATTTCCTTTTAGAATTTTACAAAAGGAAAAAAAATGGATATTGGCTCTTGACGAGGATGGTAACAGCCTTTGCCATTATTTAAAATAGATGAACACATTACAATGAACTATAAGGACCTGATTCAATATTGTCTTCTAACTTCTTTCTGATGGACAGGCTAAAATCCAAGCAATAGAACAACAAACTAACCTTTTTCTCTTTCTTTGCCCAGTGAGCCCTAGAGGGTTTTACCTCAGTAATATCTGCACATGTACCTAGGCAGGCCTGCATACTCACTCCCACGCATGCATCAAATTCACAGCCAAATTCTGTTTCCTGAGACAAGCACTCGTAAATCACAATTAGATCCAACTGTTTAAGGACAATTAGGCTCACAAGATTGAAAATACTGCAGTATACAGTTTACACTGAATGGAACTAGCAGGGCTCATTGACAGAGCTTTAAACTAGATGTGATAGGACAGAGAGACCCATCACACTGGCAAGCTGTGGGATGACAGACCAAGGTTAGGGGGACAGGGTGCTAGCAAGGGCACACTGCCAGAGGCTCTGAATGCCAGCCATACTGGGCCACACTTCCAGTCTTACAGAGATGAGCTAGGGACTTGTGGCATAGCAGGAACCAGTGACAGGGAAAAACAGGTAACTGGGGAAAAAAACAGCAAAATATATCAAAGTGTTTAGAGGGTGTTCCTCCAGGAAGGCAACATGCCCATCAGCCCACCTGACGTGCAAAAATACACACAGTACAGGCAACAAACAGGAGGAGCTAGAAGTCACTCTGCTGCTAGGAAGTTATGACCTTGTTGCCCTTACTGAAACTTGGTGGGAGAAACTACCAATGATGACTATTGATGGCTGCAGGGTATTCAGAAGAAACTGGGGAGGAAGATATGGAGAATCTGCCATCTACATCAAGAGATGGATTAAGTGTGAAGGGCTGCATCTGCAGAACTGCGGGCACGTCAAAAGTCTGTGGGTAAGAATCAGAAACAAAATCAACAAAGGGATCCCTGTGGGTGGTGCCTACTGCAGATGAAGTGACCTGTATTCACAAAGACTTGCTCCAGCTGCTGGATGCATCACACTCACAGGTTCTTGTCCACTCTGATACCTGCTGAAAAAAATATCACAGGCAATCCAGAGGACTCGGGAAATCCATGAAGGATACTTTCTTCAGCCAGGGCATAGGCAGCAGCCCTACAAGAGGGGATGCAATACTGGATCTGATGTAGGCAATCTAATCTTGAACATCAAAACTGGGGGGAGCCTGGGCAGCAGTGATCATGCATTAGGATGCAGTGATCATACATTTGCCATACTGGGAGATAGAAATCGGGAAAAAAGTTATGCCCCTGAATTTCAGGAAAGCAAATTTCCAGCTCTTCAGGGAGACAGTCAACAGGATTCACTGGGAGACTTCCCTCAGAGACAAGGAAGTTGAACAGAGATGGGAGATTTGTAGGGAAGTGTTCCACTGAGCTTAAAAGCTGGCAATCCCCAGGAATAAGAACTCAGGGAAAAAAAGCAAGACGCCAGTATGGCTTAGTAGGAAACTGCTGGGCCAACTAAAGGGAAAGAAGCAAATGCACTCATAATGGAAACAAGTGCAGATAACCTGAGAAAAATATAAAGATGAAATACACTTTTGTAGGGTTATGGTGAGGAAGTCCAAGATGAAGCTGCAACAGAACCTGGTAAGGAACTTGAAGATGGCTCTTTACAAGCATGTGAAGCAGGAAAGGAAAGTCAAAGAAGGTGACCCTCTCTGATAAACAAGGGTGAAAAACTGGAAGCAGCAGATGAGGAGAAAGCGGAAGTATTCAACAATTTTTTGCCTCAATGTTCAACGACAACCACTGTTTCCACACCTCTCAATTGGATGGATGGCAGGATGGGGAGTAGGGGAGCAGAGTCCCTTTCGCTCTCCATGATATTTGAAAAGTCCTGGCAGTCAGGTGAAATCTCAGGTGACTGAAAATAAGGAAAGTGTGTGCCTGTCTTTAAAAAAGGTCGAAAGGAGAACTCTGAGAACTACTGGAAACAGATACTCTTAGAAGCTATGTTAAGGCATCTGGAAGAAAGCTAGCATGGCTTCATCAACAAGTCCTGCTTGACCAATCAAGTGGCCTGCTATGATGGAGTGACTGCAACAGTGGGAAAGGGAAGAGCTACAGATGTCATTTGTCTGGATTTCTGTACAGCCTTTAACACAGCACACCACAACATCCCTCCCTCTAAAATTAAAGAGAGGGGGATTTGATAAGTGGACTGCTAGACGAATAAGAATGGATGGTGATGTCCAGAGGGTAGTGGTCAATAGCTCAGAGTCACAAGAGACATCAAGGAAAAGTGATGAAAAATGAAAGAGAGTAGGTTTAGATTAGACGTTAGGAAGAAATTTTTCTGTGTGAGGGTGGTGAGGTAAGGGAGGAGTTTGCCCAGAGGCATTGTGAGCACCTTCCCCTGGAAGGCACCCCTGTCCATAGTAGGGTAGTTGGAACTCAATGACCTTTATAGTCCTTTCCTACCCAAAACCTTCTATGATTCCATGATTTGTTTTCAATTTTCAGGTTTACCTATATTTACCTATATTTATCTTTGTGTAATCCCAGGAAACTGCTGTAGATAAAGCTGAAAAAGAAGTTACAGTTCTTATAATTATTTCCACCTCTTCATTACTTAGGAAATTAAGTAAGAATACCCATCTCTTCCCATCCTGAATAAACACTTATTTTGAGTCAGAATTTCTGTGGTTTTGTGCAGAGGAAAGAAAATGTTGGAATCTAGTGTCTAAAATAGCCATGAGATATAAGTTTTTTCAATATCCCAGTCCATGTTATATGGATCCTAGCTGCTTCTCTGGAAAGACACTGATCTTCTTTAGATCGTGTGATACATCTGTCCATGCAGACACAGTTTGCTTTTAAAAGTACCCTGACAGTAATTCCCAGAGAGGACAAAAGCATTTAACATGCTGAAAAGACTAAATATAGTTACAGTTTCTGTTCACTAGCCCATCCAAAAGTGGTGGTGACTTCCTTCAAAATTCTGTGAAGAAAAAAGAATCAAAGAATCTCATTATCTTTTGAATAAACTATTTTGAATTCTCCAGTTTCCCAGTGAGATATGAAGTAACATTGTACTACACACTCCACAAATCACTCTCATATCGGGTCTACTCTCCTGACAATCTCACTGTTTTGATGGTGTGTTGTCCTTAGACATGGACACAAATACCACAAGGGTTTAATTTATTGAGAAAAAAACAGATTAATTATCTTCTATTATAAAGCTAAGCCATGGAAGAGTCACTAAGACCTATGGAAAGTGACATTGGATTTGCCTTTTAATCAAGACACGTTTATTTTTCTGACAGGTACCTCAGGAACCTGAACTGTCAGTCACATCAACATAATGAGAATACACTACGCTATTTTCACACATTTATGTGAAATAGTTAAATGCATTTTGATTTGAAACACATTTGATTCAAAACAGCCAGCCTGGCTTCATGAAGAGCAAGCCCTCACTGACCAACCCTGTGGCTGATGGGGTGACTGTATCAGTGGACAAGGGAAAGAGTACAGATGCCATTTATCTGGACATTTGTAAAGCCTTTGACATGGACCCCCACAACATCTTTCTCTCTAAAATTGGAGAGACATGGTTTCAATGTCTGCACTGTTAGATGGATAGGAAATTGTTTGGATAGTGGCATCCAGAGGGTAGTGGTCAATGGCTCAGAGTCCCAATGGATATTAGGGGCAAGTGATGTCCCTCAAGGGTGCATACTGGGACCAGTGATATTTAATTTCTTCATTAATGACACGAACAGAGGGATCCAGTGCACTGCCAGCAAATTCGCAGATGATACCAAGATGAATTGGTGCAGTTGACACACCTGAAGGGTGGAATGGCATCCTGAAGGACCTGGGCAAGATTGAGTAGTCAATCCATGGAAATCTCATGAGGAAATCTCATAAGATCAAGTGCAAGGCGCCACACCTGGGTCAGGACAACCCCCGGGTGCCAGCACAGGCTGGGGATGAGCAGATCCCAGCATCCCTGTCCAGAAGGAATTGGGGGTGCTGGTGGCTGAGAGGCTGGACATGCCCCAGCCATGGGCACTGCCAGCCCAGAGAGCCACACGTGTCCTGGGCTGCATCCAGAGCAGGGTGGGCAGCAGGGCAGGGAGGGGATTCTGCCCCTCTGCTCTGCTCTGCTCAGACCCCACCTGCAGGGCTGCATCAGCTCTGGGCTCCCAGCACAGCAAGGACATGGAAGGACATGTTGGAGTGAGTCCAAAGGTCACCAAGACCATTAGAGGCCTGGAGCACCTCTCCTGTAAAGAAAGGCTGAGAGAAATGGAATTGTTCAGTCTGGACAACAGAAGTTGACCAGGTGACCTACTGGCAGCTTTCCCATGCCTGAAAAAAGCCTTCAAGGAAGCCAGAAAGAGAATTTTTTACAAGGGCATGTAGTGACAGGAAGGTGGAAGGTGAATTTGAAGGCTTCAAACTCACAGTTTGAAAAATTGTAGGTTGAGTATAGAAATTAGGAAGAAATTCTTCCCTGTAAGAGAGGTGAAGTAGAGGAAGAGGTTGTCCAGAGAAGTTTTGGATGCCCCATCCCAGGAAATGTTCGAGGTTAGGTTTGAATGGGACTCAGAACAACCTGTACTGTGAAAGGTGTCCTTGCCCTCAGTAAGCAGTTTGGATCTAGATGATTTTTTAGATCCTTTCCAAACCAGGTTATTTTATGATTTTATGATTTCTTATGAACCAAAAGGTTCTATAAGCCTTGAAAGAGCAGTATAATATCTTCAAACAGACATTATGCATGTGTTACATTAGTCATAAACATCGTGCATAATGGTAATTCCTTAGAAACATACAATTAATTTAGCATCCCTGGAAAAACTTTTGAAGAGTTGAATTGACAATGGAATTATTATCAATCTCCAGTTTTTATCGTTTTTTAAATTATAACTCAAGAGATCATTTTGCTTTTAAAGTAGTAATAGACCACAGACTTGATGAATTTGCAGGCTAAGGTCTAGAGAAAGTGGTATTTTCAGAGAAGGATATCGCTATTAAAAACTAAATACAAAAAGTATACGAATGTGCAAACAAAAGAGCTTGCCAAATTGCTCAAAGAGAATAGAAGGCTTTAAAAACTTTTCTCCTGAGGGCCATTATCTGGCTTTCTATAGTAACTTCTGTCGTCACTGCTTTATTCCCTTGCTTCCCAATCCTCCCTTCCTCCATCCTCCTCCCCCAAGCTGAGGTTTTTTTAACCACATAAGTTTCCATAAAATGCTAGATAGTCTCCCTCCTGCCAAAAGAGTGATTAAAAAGGGTAAATGTCTATACTTATGCATTCTTGTTGTTCTGAGAACACAAGTTTTGCCTATATATATAAAAATGAATGGAAAGACCAATTGAATAATAGTAATATGGGAAATATTAGCCTTCTTTTGCTGTATACACATAAAACCAGATGACTTTTCCATTATTTCATGCTATATCTGAACTTCTCCTTATCACCCATGTCTTTAGTGTTTGTCCAAATTTTTTTTGTATCTCCACCAAAAAAGAGAAAAGCAGAAGCCTCATGTAAGTTGCTGGCAAACACTTCTGTCACTTTCACCTCAAGCATAAGAACCAGACAGGCCAGATGGCAAGGCTTTTAAAGGTGCTGAGCTTCATAGTAGTTTCCACTGATTTCAGAGGGACCTCTATATATCTAGCATACTTCACACATTTAGGTCAAGAGCTACACTAACAGCTTGACTATGGACATTTGAATAGTCACAGTACAGTCAATGAGACTGTGCAGCAATTATACAAATCCCTGTCCCCTGAATGGCTAACAGTGATTGTAAGACAATCAATCTACACTGATTTTTGTATTGTAAGACAATAAACTTTGTATTTATGTAACAGCCAGAGTGCAGGGAAATACATAACACGGGAAAAAATGTGCCATTATATATCATTATGCTAACTGTACAGCAATCTGGAGAATACAATTCCATTTCAGTATGACATCCAGTAAGCACTTAGTTTCATCATAGACTATAAAGTATATTTTTCTACCCCAAATTATATGATTTTTGGCAGAAAAAGAGACATTTGCTTCCACCTCAAGCTGTCAGAGTTTGTTTTTTAAAAAATCAAATAATTTCCTTCTATTGTAAGCCACAAGGGACAAATGTGGAAACATACAAGGCCAAGTCTGAGTTAACTTACACCCTTTTCAACTCCATTAACTTCAGTGGCATTGGCCACAGTTGTGAGTAAAGTTGGAATTTGGCCCATGGAAATAACTGTGTTTCCAACATGGTTTTGGCTTTTTTCTTTTGCTATGCATTTTACAGCCTTTTTAGACCATATTTCTTTATCTCAGAAATATTTGAAAGATAAAATATAAGTAAGGGCATAATTAGAAATGACCCAATTCATTTCATGCAAATTCTGGCATTCAAAATAATACGCATATCACTAAACTTGAGGCAACATTCTCTTTCAAAAATGGCTTTATTAAATTACACTACATTAACAGAATGCTGTCATTAGCAGAATTTTTCTCAGACACAGAATCACTCTTTATCAGATATGACTTGTTGAGGTGCTCTCGAATGCCAGCAATGCCACAAAGGTTTTCTCTCTGTGGGAAACACATAGAGTGAATCCAACTCCCAATCCAGTCCAGGTAGTGTTGTGGAAAGCACATACCCAAAACATCCCGAGATTAAGATGCATGAGCTAACTGTCTGTAGTTCATGTTGTTCATCTTTGCAGTTCCATAGATTCTCCAGGAACTGTACATGTCATTTAAACACCATGGCTTCTCTCTTATTCTTCATTTTTTCCTGTACTCCAGAGCTGAGAAAGCAACAGAAACAGCCTCACAGAGAAACTTCTGATCCCAGTGCAATGAAACTTTATGTTTGGGACTGGTTTTGACCACTACTTTTGTCATAACTATATAGAACATTTTAAAAAAAAAGTGAGATTTTATTATAATATCTCAGTTTTCAAGAGTGTTTCAAGAATCTCTTTCTCTTTTCTAGTAGTGTGATTTTTTTTCTACAAAGCAACCCTACATCCATCTAGGTTAAAATTCCAGAACACACTTGTTTTTTCAATTCCTCCTCTGCGGAATTTAACAGAGCTTCAGACATAAATTGCTAAAATAATCCTTCACAAACTTCAGAGATCAAGAAGATTTTATCAGATTTGTGTAGCCATTTGCTTTTCAATTTATTAGCAGTGTAAGAGACCTGTTAACCTACTACTGTCTGTTCTTAACATTTGCAGAAAGAGACCTTTTCTGATCCATTGTGGCAGCGAATGTTTGTGTTTCTTCTCCTGAGTCTTGGAACTGGGCCCACCATAAATATAGTAAACAGAGTCCCTTTCCCTGAGGGTTTCTCTGAGTTTACAATCCTATTGTGTTCTTTACTCAGCACACTTCTTTGGATTAAATAATCTTTCTACTGCTGCCAGGGTTTTGAAGGTGGTGGTGAGAATTTCATTAATTATATATCCTCTAAAAGTACCTATACAAATGTCCTTATAATATCATTGAACTTAGCTGCCAGCTAGTAGCATAAATAGATCAAATGGGGGATTTACTGAAAATAGATTTGAGACCTAGGTTTTAGAACTCCTGAAGTCATCTTATTTGCTCAGGAGAGAGAATCTTAAACATTCAGTTCTTCTATGTAATGTAAGCATGCACATCTAATACTTCTGGTTTTCACAGGTCAAAGATTCTAGCTCATGACTGTATAAATTTTGAGGAACAGGTATCAAATTCTGGTCCTGAAAATCACCCAGATTTAAAAAAAAAACCTGAAAACACTAAGTACAAAAAGTTTCTTTCAATATTTAGAAATATGGCAAGGACTTCCCTTTCTTAATTTCAGAGTAACTGAAATATGTTATATATGAGTGTATAAATACACATCATAGAAGAGATTCACAAATTTTGCTTCTTTTTACTTCATTAAAGTATCTGAATATTTTTCAAATATTATAGAAATTCTAATAAAGTCTAGACTGTCTTCTGTGCTGCTGGGCTTAACCTACCTCAAAATAGTTGGTTGTAGAACTAGAAGATAGTACAGGTGTTTGGGATCTTGTTTCACTTCTCCCTTTTAAATGTCTTACATGATGAAAGATGATTACAGGAAAGTTAGGCAGATGCTGGACTTTGTGACATAATTTTACCAAGAAGAATGAGTATGCTAAACAGAAAATTGTGTAATATGATGCTTAAATACACCTTTAACAGTTACAAAAGAAGTGACAAATCTTGCTGGGAAAATAAATTGTTGATTTTACAGCCTTTAGGCTTACATTGGAGACTAGGGGGTGAGTTGCCTAAAAAATTACCCGAGCAAAAGGCGGAGAGTTACAATTTCTTCATTTATGATATACACATAACCATTTTAAAAGAAAGTTGAATCTTTACCATGAGGTGGATACATTCTTTTCCTTTAAAATTTTCAAGAAAAAAAGTAATCCAAACCAAAGTGCCATAACAGTGAAGCTCACTGTTAATTTTGCTGCTGCTCAATACTGTGGAAAAGCAATCCATTACGTCTCAGATTAGACATCTTGGCTGCAGCAGCATAGGATTTCCCAGTGGTCTTCAGTTTGTGGTCCGTCAGGAGTCATCTGACAGCAAGTCCTTTATGTTAATGAATCAGAGCAACACCATTGTGCCAATAAAATACGTAGTGGATTTGAAATACAAAGACTTGGGGGGGAAGGGGGGAGAAGAAGTACTGATAAAACCATTTATAGAGTGCACTTAAGACTCACAGTTTCAGTATGCATTCCCTGTGCATTTGGGGTAGGAACACATCTGTTAGGGTCAAAGTGAGGAGAAATCAATGTTTTACAGAAAGTGAATTAAAAGGGAAGGGAAGGTTCGGAAAGGGAAGGTTTGGGAAGGGAAGGGAAGGTTTGGGAAGGGAAGGGAAGATGGAAGAGGAAAAAGGAAAAAGGAAAAAGGAAAAAGGAAAAAGGAAAAAGGAAAAAGGAAAAAGGAAAAAGGAAAAAGGAAAAAGGAAAAAGGAAAAAGGAAAAAGGAAAAAGGAAAAAGGAAAGGAAGCTAGGCTGCCTACCCACCATTCCCCATCTTAATGAATAGTAATAAAAGATACCTCAAGCTACATTAGATAAATACAGATGACCTGCAAGAGATTGAACTAGGAGGAGCCACTTTTTACCTTCAGGGCAGAGAGGTCTTGAAGAGACCTTTAGAGATTGCAACACTGGGCAATCACCCCTTATATGAAGTCTAACAAGGACAAAATGTCAGATTTTGCATCTGGAATCATGTAAAACGGATGTTGTATAGAAGGAGGACTGAGACCTGGAATGAGAGCCTCTGCAGAAAAGCATCTGGTAGTTTTGGATGATGCTAAGTTCACTGTGAGTCAACAGTATGTCCTGGCAGCCAAAAAGGTCAACCACATCCTAGCATCAAGAGGAGCCATTGTCTCATTTTACTCAGTGTTGGTGGGGCCTCTGTGTGCAGTTTTGAGCTACACAACAGAAGCAGGATAGAGAAATATGAGAATGTGTTCAAAGGATGTCAACAAAGATGGTGAAAGAACTAGAGGGTTTGACTTATGAGCAACAGCTGAGGGTACTGAGCTTGTTCATCCTAGAGTAGCAGAGGCATAGGGCTGACGTCATCATTGTACACAACATCCACCATGACGGGAAGAATACAGAGGGATGCTGATCTCTTTTTTCTGGTGTCTGGTGCTGGGACATGAGGGAATAAATTAAAGCTATTTCAAGGAAAAATTTAGAACAGATATTGGAAGAAAAATGTCTTTATTGAGAGACTGGCCAAGCACTGAAACAGACTCAGCAGAGAAATGCTTATGGTGCCAAGCCTGCTGGTGTTCAAAGAAAGTTTGAACAGTGCTTTCAGATATATCATTCATCTTTTTGGTTGACCTCTGTGGAGTAATAAGCTGGACTCAATCACCCTCATGGGTCCTTTCCAGGTCAGAATCTTCTATGATTCTACAGTTCTGTTGTGCTTTCAAGCTGCTAGCTACTTCACAATTTTACCTGTGATACATTTTGATCCATCTCAGTGTCTCACCTTCAATTCTATTTACTTTAACAAAAAAAAAAAAAAACCCAAAGAAACAAACAAAACAACCCCCCCCTCCACAAAAAACCCCAAAAAAAACTGAAGCAAAACTACTACTCAGATTCCTTCCTATATTATTCTATCTCCAGTGGTTATCAAATAATATCCCTTTACTAATGTAATACCAAATGCAAAATTCAGACCAATCTAAAAAAGTGCTGGTATTAAATAAGAGCTCTACTGTTTGAAGAGGGAATATGGACTGTTGCTCCTTATTAAAATTAATTTAACCCGGTCAATCTTGCACACAAATGTAAAGCATCCTCCTCCATTGTTACACCTCTATCTTCCTTCTTTGCTGCAGAAAGCAGGCTTACCCTGAAGAACAGCTGTGAATCTCAGCTCTCACGGGTTCTGATGATATACTCATTCAGGCACATTATCTAAATGAGGCATTGCTGTGCAGCTAAATCTGAAGTTGGACCCCACCATCTCCATTCTTCCTCCTCATTCAGCAGCTTTCCATGGGCAAAACAGAGTTTCTCCTGCATGCTACTCTTGGGATGAAGTTGAAATCCTGCCCTAGGACTCAGATAAGGAAATGCAAATTTTTGTACAGCTCAGCCTCTCCTCTTTCCTAAGGGTTCCTCAGTGATGCACATATTTGGGGGTAGTTTAACTCACTTTTAGTCTCTGGTTCCTGGGGACAAATTGGATGTCTGTTAGAACAGAAAAGATAAAAATAACCCGGTGTTCACTCTTGAGACTTGAGCTGCACACCTACTCTCACTGATGTATAAGTAAAATACACATATCATGGTGTGAGCCAGGCCTGCTATCAGGGTTTACCCAGTGTTGTAAAAGCCATGAACTTTAATTTCTACCACAGGTTTAGCATGCTCTGAAGTGTACTCTTTCTAGTCCCTTTCTACAGTGTCAGAGCTCCAAAAGCCAGAATAGCAGTGGCATTGGCTCAGCACAATCCACAGGCTTTACCAGAAAAGTGAGGTTTGTAAGGTGGTTTTCTCATGTTGAGGTTGACACATAATTCAGATATCTCATGTCCTAAATAGCTCATGAAAGAGCTTCCTCATGAAAAATAATTCTTTATTAAATACTAGCATCAGTCTTAAAATATCACAATATTATAAAATATCACACTACGAGAATGATATAAACATCTCATATATATGAAGACTATGATCACCTTTTGTCTTAATTAAGAAAGACATAACCAGTTATGTTCAGAGTTTGAACATAAATGGTACACCAAAATGCTACTTTTTTATTAAAGTCTTCAATCAAGGGTTAGATAACTAACTCCCCTATCTAACTACCTACTAGGGGTAGTTAGATAACTACCTCTAGAAGTTTTCATCTTTCTCAGCATTTCTAAGTTCAAAATTAATCAGGTAGTGTTAAAGTGCAGTGGATATTAACACCACATAGGAAGAGGAAGAAGAAGAAGAAGATCAGAAACAATGAAAATATAATGTTCAAATTTCTAAATTCTATGCCCCTCAACTGTTAAGACTGTCCTCCTTTCCCAAAACTCTTATGCAGATGTTTGCATGAATAATTATTCTTGGAAGAGGCATCAGAATCATTATTGTGATCCCAGTACTCAGGCCAGGGCCTCAGTAGTGAACTCCTCATTTCCCTAACCTCCATAGCAATTAACTCTGTCTTCCATAAGATGTGCTGGTACACCTCTTCAGGGTGTTTTTTCCTTCTGTTTCTCACAGATAGGATTGTCTTGCAAAGGTGTCTTTCACTAAGGAAATTCCAGATGAGAATGGGAGTGGAAGTGCTGTGCAGAGCACATCCAGGGGATGCAATCAGCCTGGGCATACTGCTCCCATCTGCATAAAGGTACACTGGGCACATGTAGCTTGCACAGAAAGAAGAGTTTGATGCACCCTGGATGTGCTGGCCACACTGACACTATACAGAGGAAGTGGGGCCCTCCCAAGACACCCATCCATCACACTGATGTGATTGTCATGCCCCCACAGTGAATTCTATGACACTGACCTTGTAAGGGAAAATAATTGCACAGGCCATCCTTGTAAGTCTAGTACCATTTGCCCTGACTTCCTAAATTCATAGCAGGCAGTTTGATTGTTACTTTCACTGAGATGAATCCAAAACTTCTGGAAAACATCTTTCCTTTTTGATGAGAAACAATTTTTACTGTCATCTAAAACACCATTACTTACCACAGGCTTAGTGTATGTAGGGCATTTATACTGTTAAAATAACATCTCATCAATCTTTGAAAGCAGCTTTTCATCTATTTTTACTTTCACTGTTTTTACTCTGATGAAAATAAATGGAGTATAACATCTGCCTTTTCTTTGTCTTGTTCTGCATCTTCCCAGAAGCAAAACCCAAGGTCTTATATTTTTCCAACTCAGTATGAACTTTCTCTCCTTTCACATTTGAATGTGGCTAAACTGAGAGTATGTACTGTCTTACATACAAACAATGTGCACACTCATGTACACACACATACATAAAGCATTTGTACTGAGGTAGAGGCTGCTTGGTGAAATGAATAACAGATCACAACAGATCAAAGAACATGTGGCACACAAGTATATGTGCTTTAATAATGTGTGTATTTTCAAGAAATATTGTGCTGAAGCTCACCCACAATAGTTCCTTTTTTGAGTTCCCTGAGTTCTGTGAGTTTCTTGTATGCTTAGAGTACAATTCTGTTTCTCAGGACTGAAAAATATAAGTTTTTTTCATTAGCTGAAGCTCCTTTCTTTAAGTGATGCTTTCTTAAACCACTGTTTCAGGTATCACTGTTGGCAAAATAGTATGGTCATTATAATGGACTGCAATAGAATTTCAAGTATTTATTGCCATCTGGAAAAAATTTTGTGGTAACTTTACATACAGCATTCAAATGATCTTTAGGAGGTCCCCTTCCTTCCTAACAACACCCTAGGGTGCGCAATCCATGCTTTATAAACTCACAACAGATGTCAGATAATCTGAAGCAGCTGTAGTCGCCAGCTAGATATTTGTGACTAGTTCTGGTCCTCTGCTTAAAAAAAATGTATGTGAACCTACCTATGAACAGATAGACAAATTTACCAATATATTTGCACATTCACACAGATATGTAATAACACCAAGATCACAGATTCAATCTCCTTATGGGCATTCACTTAAGAATTGGATTCGATGATCCCTCTGGGTCCATTCCACCTCAGACTGTTCTGTGAAACTCTGTGAAGCTCTGTACATATGCATTATTATTACATATACATTGCTTACACATATGCATATATTAATTCTTGATGAAAACTTAATAGATTGAAGAAAGAACAGAAAAGGGCTACTGTTTTTCTCATTTAAATCTAGAAAATTAAGAAAACTCTACAGAGAAAATATTCTTACAGTAAAAATAACACAGAAGACACTGCAAGTCATGTCTATATAATCTTCATCATTCTATATCTTCTAGATACACTGGACAAAAATCTCCAAGGAAAGACAAACATCTCACTGATCTCCCTTGAGTCAGGACTAGACTCTCCCTTGAGGATGAATTGGAACTTGAAAATTAATAGCAAAACTGTTAAAGGCAACTGCTCCACCAAGAAGATGGAAGCCTCTGAAGTAATTTTTAATTATTTTAGGTACTCTGATATAGGTAATTAGAAATTACATATTTTACTTACCTGTTAACTTAGTCAAAAAAAAACCAATGTGGTCTCATCCTCTGGAGTCTATGCAAGAGCAAATTGCATGAATATACTAGCTGCTATTTTTTTCCATTCAGGCATATGCCTGCAATTAAAAATAAAAATTTAAAAAAAAAAGAGAAAAAGAAAAGCTGTAATTCTAAGCTTCTTCAGAATACTTCTGCTTTGCCACTACTACAAAGTGGTACAAGCTACAAGTACTTCACACAAAGTATATTGTTCTTAGTACCACTTTTTTTTTTTCTGCATTAGTGAAATTGGCAAACCCTTGCTTGAAGTATAAGAGAACAAAATGGGTTTTCTAGCATACAGTGGATTTATCATTACATGAGCAGTCTGACCTACTGTCAATATGCTATAATACCAAAGATACAAGCAAAGTCCTAGAGTGTGAGGGAGTCTGGGTTTTTTCATTCTGTTATTCAAATGTTTCTGCTGAGAATTTGTGATTTCATGCTGTGCTGGTTTCAGCTCAGGCAGAGTTAATTTCCTCCACTGCTGTGTTTAGGGTTCAGAATGAGAATGGTCTTGGTAATGTTGGGGGTTGGTAATGTTTGGGGTTTTGCTAAATTGTGTTTATCCTAAATCAATGACTTTTTTTCCTTTGGCTCGTGCTCCACCAGTGAGGAGGTGAGCAAAAGAAACCAGGAGGGAACATATCTGAGACAAGTGACCAGAACCAACCAAAAAGATATTCCACACCACAGAACATCATGGCCAGTATATAAACTGGGGGGAGTTACCTGGAAGGGGCTGATCTGGGTCCAGGAAGGGAGGTCTGGCACCAGTCAGTAAGTGGTGAGCAACTGTACTATGGATCATTTGGTTTTCTCCCTTTTTATTATCATTATTTTAATTGTTTATGTTATTTTACTTTCTTTTCAATTACTAAACTTCACTTAACATACAAGTTTTATTTCCATTTTCCTCCCCATTCCAGTGGGGTGATGGTGGAAGAGAGGCAGAGTTGAACAAGTGTGGTGTTTCACCTTCAGATGGGTTTAAAACCATGACACTTGTTCAGTGAGATGTTCCAGATTCTCTCTGCTTATCTCCTTCTCTTAAGCAATGTTTAAAAAATGTATGTCTATTTTATAATGTGATCTCACTAATCAGAAACAGACTGCCAAAGAGGTTTTTTCTCTTTTTTTTCCCTCATGAACATTGGAGGTCTATAACTACAGAATTTAATTCTCTGCAGCATAAGGAAAATGCCATTTGGCTCGGCTTTTACCAGATACAATATATGTATCTACAAGTTTGCTGTCTTTTGGACTTTACTGAATGCAAGGAAGACAACCAAAAACAGCCAATAAGTACCTATTCCACCTACAATTCATATTCGTCTTTTCTCATTGCACTCTTACGGGGCTAATTTGGTTTCCTGCATTTCCTTCTGATTTCATTACAGCAGTTTTGATTTACTTTTGAAAAATAACTGAACTTTTTAGAGAAATAGTGTCTCAAAGTCAGGTTACTTTCTAGTTACATTGAACAGGTCTGAATTTAGTATCTTCTCAAAATACTAAAAGATATTCTATGTTTATTTATTTTATAAAACAGAGTATCCTAATTATAACAAACTCTTTTGGAGTTATTCTTATATAAGTCTACATGAAATCTTACAGAGATAATTATTTAATTCTTAATAACTTTCTGAATAAGTTTATTTATTTGACAGACAAATCTTTAATTGACATCTATAAAATGAAAATGTTCTTCTCTTCAGTAGTTTTTTCACCAGAGAATTTTTACTTTTCTGAAACAGTAGACTTTATTGAAAACCCATCTGGTAGTACTGCACTATGCCTAATAAATCCTTGCTACTCAGACAAGCATCCCCCATATTTCAGGAGAGCACAAGGGAATACAATAGCCATTCTGAGGGTTTTCTGTGGATTTTAACACCTGAGAATAGCAATGTGGTACTAGGGGTATGGCACAGGAGACTACATGGAAGAGTATATAAGTAGACCATTTTTTACATGATATGTAATATGTATAGAATATGATGGTTTGTTGCTGCTGTTGTTTGCTCCCTCACTATGCCAACTATTTCTGCCAAAGAATATCCAGTTTCTGTCAAAAACATTTCACCATCATCTCATCCTCATGCTCTTTTACTGAAGAGTAGTCAGGTGTTTAACAGAAGTAATTTTAATTGGACATGCCTTTAGGTTGTTACTGAAGAGCATTTTGGATAACCATGCTTTCTTCTCCTGCACTCCAGTTCTTTCTATCAGAGCAGCTGGGTGCTTTTTATTAGCTCCTTGATAGACACACTTTTAGTATGCTCTAAACTTTGCCAGTGGTGAGTGTGTCATCATTAAGAGAAGTGAGTAATACTACTGAGAGGGACTGGAACAATGTTATTAATATTGCAGTAAAAGGATGATCAGGAAATCCAGTTAAGATTACGGAGATAATTACTCTTTCCAGCATTTGCCTCCCTGAAGGTAATCAGCAGAAGCAGCCATCAAGGAAAACACCAACAGATCTTCCTGTCTTGCATTCAGTGACTAATTCCTTGACTGCTGACATGTTCCTGGAATGGTAAGCAGAGATATAATCATTTTCCTTTCCTTCTCAACCAAACTACACCTTTTCATGAAAAAAATACTATGGCAGCAGCACATATTGCACATTACAGCAACATCTAGCCCCTTGCACCCACAAGTTTAGTACATAAATATATGGAATTTGAACCTGGGTGTGTCACACCACAACATAGCCTAGTGTCTGACAGTGAACCTGCCATCTCCCAAACGCAGCTCATCAGCCCTGTCTATTCCAGTAATAGGTAACGAGCCAGAAAAAAACTTAATCATAGAGCATGTGAAATCTGGAACCTCATCTAGTTTGACTGACATTTGAGCACACACCAGTAAACCTATCTTTGTTACCCAAGTTCTGAGACCGGAGCTTTGTGCAATCCCCACTTCATCTGCCAGACATGCTAGTCAGTACAGCACACTAAACTTTACTCACATCACTTCTGCCAGCAATTTAAACTCAATGACACTCAGCAGCCCCTGAGTTCATGTGGAGGACCAATCATGAATATAGTCCTAGCCCTAACTCAGTAAGAGAATTTGGACGAGGCAAAAAAATCCAGTTCACTGAGTACTGCTGGACCAGACTCTTAACTAAACCCCAACCTCAATAAGAGCTCTAGTGATACCCGGCAGGTCGGATTATAACAGCACAAGTCTGGTCAGGTTCAGCTCTAATGTGAGTCCTTTTGTCCTTTCTTGACAGGCAGTATTCCTAGCCCTTAGCACCTGCTAACCTGCATTCTAAGCTTCCTAATAATGCTAGTACTAGATATATGGGTATCTCAGCCCTACTCACCTCACCAAAGTTAAAAAATCCTATATATATCCAATATACTTATTTTTGTCTTTGGTTCTGTACTAATCTTACAGTGATACCTCTACTTGATTGAATTCTGTGGCCTTTGTTACATCTTGTATGAATCTACTTATCGAAAACTATTGGACCAAGCATGAGCCTATTCCCAGAGCTCAGCTCAAAGCTAGTAGAGGAAATTCTCCATATCTTTAATTGAAATTTAGGCATCTGATTTCCCTCCAGACAGTCCATTACCACAAACTTTATGGAAGAAGTGTACCTCTTTCTCCTTCTTTTCTGCTTATAGCCTTGTGGTTCAATTGCCAGCAGGAAAAGGAATAGGGAAAGGACAGAAATACAGGCAAGGCTGGAATGAAGAACAAAAGGAGATTTCTTCTCTGTCAGCTTCTATGTCTGTAAACCACAGCTTTTAGTACAGCCCTGTATCTGTCTTACACCTCTGAACAGATAATTTTACCAGAACATGACCAGAAAAATCCACAGGGAAATAAACCATCATGTTTTAGCAATTTACTCTGGTAGAAAACTCCAAAATTACTGTAATTTAGGGTGATCCTTTTATCTAAACTCTAGCACAAACTCTATCCTTATCCTTAATCTTATCCTTAATGCACTGCTGGGTCATAAGACAGCCAAACATGAAAATGAATCTGCTGTTCAAAACCCACTTTGGGATTTGATTTTTAGTCGAAATCTTAGAATAGATTATCTTCAAATTTATGAAATCTTGTCTCTTGGTTAGCCAACGGGCAGTAAAGCCCTACAGAAGCGCAACTCATAGTCACCTTTAGAGCCTTAATGGCTAACATTCTTAATAACATTGGTAATGAGGCTAAATTTTGTTCTACACGATCTGTTTTATTGAGCCCTAAATAAAAAGTCAGCTCTAATCCTATTTTCACATCAGCTGTTGGCTGGCAGATACAACCTACAACCCACAACCCAGATTTGAGAGAAAATCTTTGCCATTCTGGAGAGACAGCCAGAAGCCAAGAAGCAGGATATCAAGTATCTCAGGTGAAAACAGTTCCCCTTGTTTACTCAACTGAAGTGAGTTGAGAGTGTTAGTGACAGTTAAATCTACTACAGTATAGGTGAACCATGATTTTGCACAATGTTAACAGGGTATAACATTTCCTATTTCAACCATGAAAACACTGTCTGGTATCATGCTATTCTTCCTTTTGGGTTCTGGGTTAATCTGTCATTTTTACAGACATTTTAGGGAGTCTACTAACCCCCAGCCATAATCCCAAAATTAAATCAAGTTCATTGGCATTATGTGGAATATCTCTTCTATTTTTTACACTGAGAAACCAACTGGTTCCTGGTCTAAATTTATTTTGTGGCATGCATTTTAATTGTGCTCATACTGTCACACTGAAGAATACCCATCTCCAAAACCTAGCACTAGGCAAAGGCTTGATTAGATCAATATACTCAGAGTGGTGACAGTCTTAATTTTTCCCCTGGGAAACCTAATAACCAATGGCACACTTATTGTCATTCCAGAGCTTCTCATTTACTAGTCCTTAATCTACACTCACACACCTAGGTTCACAGTTCAATCATATGAATTACATGCCAAGACAGAAATTTAATCACTCCCATCTTCAATGTAATTTGAAATCTAATTTCAAATGCTGCATTTGTCTCTCAGAGTTTCTTGTTTACTAAAATGCAACAAAAGCCTGAGACTGTGCTGATACCCTGTGAAACACCTAGAATCGCTTGGTCATGCAACTGGAGTAGACCATGAGAGGTCCTCTCTGTCCAGTCTCCCCGCCAAAGCAGACTCAACAGTGCATTCAGACCAAGTTGCTACACAGTCTGGAAGCCACCAGTGACAGATATTTCAGTCTATCATATTTTTCCTCACTGTGAGGGATTCTTCTCTATGTCCAGCCTGAGCCTCCCATGTTTCAACTACTGACTGTTGCCTCTTTCCCTCCCACATGTACTACTGTGAAAAACATAGTCGTGCCTGCTTGATCCTCTCCTGTCAGGGACAGAGTTGCTAATAGGTACCAACACTGCAGCTGGATGAACCAGCCCTAGTGCTGCAGCCTCTACCCACAGGACACGAGTTCCAGATCCTGCCATTTTGGTAGCCTACACTTGATTGCTACATATTGCAGGGCTAGTATAACCCCAGTGCCAATTGAAGAGCCGTATTCACTTTCTTCGATCTACTGAATATATTCATTTTGAGGTAGCCCATGGTGCTGTTTGCTGTTTGCTTACTGCCAGGGTTCACTGCAGGCTCAGTTCAGTCAGCTTCCTCATCAGGATGTGCTTAAATACTGGTGGACTTGACAGAGTTAGTTTTGTTGCAAAAACATAACATGCCCAAC